>NC_072732.1:33974254-34274254 GCF_026930045.1 Uloborus diversus
AAAACTATAATTTTACTATAAGTATGTACTGCACTATTACTAATATGCATTTCCAGTCACTATAAATATTTAGAAATTGCGGATATTTTTTGCGTTTTAAATATAATCTTTTACAATTTTTCTATTTGTAAACCGTTGGAAGTAAACATACTATAACAATCATTTAATGTTATATTTTCTTTTCTTTTCTCTACTTTTTTTTGTGCGCGTTATCTAGTTAGATTAAAAAAAAAATCTCTAATTGATTCATATTAAATTATGCATTCCTTTGTAATACTTAATTTGTATTGTCAATAACTAATTATTAATAATATTCTTAACTTTTCTTTGATAGTTCAAAAATCTTATTTATTAATTAATAAGTACGGACTATAAAATAAGTCCTAGTTTTTAAAGATTCATTAGAGTTTATTATGCAGGAATAATATATGCATGAAAAGGTTACATGTTTCAAAACATCGAAATTTTCGTATCAATGTATCGATACTATTGATGTTTTAATTTCGAGTATTTATTTGTTTTCATCGATGTCGCATCGATAGTTTGAATGTCTCAATATCAAATTAAAACAATTTAATTAAAAATATAATTCCTTACTAAAACATGATCTACTATAATTTTGATACATATGATTTTATACATATGATGTATAAATTTAATACATACGATGATATAATTTTAATACATATGATGAACACGCTGGCTTTAAAACACAGCTAACTTGTCCATACACAGCGCAAATGGATAATTAAATTTTTTTTCCAATAAAATATTCTCTATTTGATTCTAAAAACTAGTTTTCATCAAACAGGTTCAAAAATTAATAAGTAAATAAATGAATGTATAAATAAAGAAAAGATAATTGAATAAACAAATAAAGAATTAAATTTCGGGAAGGTTGCCGTCATTGAACCACACAACACGTTAATTATAGGATTTCACGTTAATTATAAAAACAATTTCTCTTTAAAAATAATATTCACCGTTAAGATAAATATAAACAATAAATAATGAAAATTAAAAATAAATATTTTAGCATGTGGTCCATTCATGCCTACCGTTTGCTATGGATGGAACATCGAGTTTCTATCGATGGAACACATTTTCAAATTAAAAAATCGATGCGTAACTTACAAATATTCATAACAGGTGATCGATAAACACTACAAATAACAATAAGTTATAGAAAAATAGATTTATTTTCTAAAATGTTTTATTTCTGGATAAGAGGAACATAAAAAAAAACCAGCACTCACACAACACTCAGCTGTTGTCATCATACCTGGTTCACCACTTGATATTTTCCCAACTCATGCAACATTGCTTTTAGCTAATGTCTTTTCAACCTCTTTTGAACTGTTGAGAATTTTGTTAAATCGATTTTGAAAATTTTCTTTCGAAGAAAGATTGAAATTGCTCTCAAAAATGCCAAAGATCTTATTGACCACTTTGTTCCTGAAACCAGAAGCTTAAGACCAGAGAATATTTTATTCACAGACTTTTTGTCTTAACTACATCTGTGTTATTGTTCTCAGCCTCTTAAAAGGCCAATTTCCCCAATTTTTCGGAAGTAATTCCAAAAACTTCTCCTCTAGTTTCAAAATATGATTCACAAATAATATTCCCACTTCCGAGGGATTATCTTCTAAATTTTTAATAAGTGACTAAGGGAACAACAAACCGGTTTTATCTTCGTGCGACTGTTTAAAGTTGCTCTCAGGACTCTTAATTGTCCGCAGACTTTGTTAAGGGCCATACCACCATTTCTATAAACTACTGTAGCACGTTACATGCGTCCACTAGCCATATTTTACTAATTTTTCATTTTTTTTTTTGGAACAGCAAAAGTATTTGAAACTGTATTATTATGTTTTAAATCTTAAATCAGTTTTATAAAAAATTTGCCTTGAAATATTAATAAAGTATAAGAGTTTTCATGAATGACTGAGATTATTTTTTTTCATTGTCATATTTATTTTAAAACAATTGAGCAATTTTCAAAGGTAATTGAGCTGAAGTTACAACAATATTTGAGATTTTCCATGAATGAACCACTTTATCAGGTGGTCCATTCGTGAAAACATCCAGCGGTCCAATGATAGCAACTGCGTCATTTTGAGTATTATTATAGGTGTTAGTGCCGTGACGAATCATGATGAAACATGAAGTATGCTGCCGTGTTAAGCCTAGATGTGGTATCTGCAGTAGAGCTCAAAATGAGAAATTGATGATTGAAGTTTTACAACTCGTTTCTTTGATTTATGACTTAATTAAATGCTCAACTTGCGGTAGTTGTTTCGTAAATAACTTATCTAAAAACTGTAAGAGAGTATTTTTGTAAAAATCTTAACTTAAAATTAATAAATGTAGTTACGACAAATTTTCTTTTCAAAACCTTTCCATATATTAAGTTATTTGCACCGTAAGTGACAATTACTAGGCATTTTTAGGGGTATCTGCACAGATACGACAAAAGTAGCTTAGAAAAACGTGCTCAATGTATCATTAAATAATACTGAAAACATCTGCTTTCTTTGGACTTAGCTGTTTCCCTTTATTTGGTAATACAAATCTAACAGAATCTATCTTCTGAAAGATACCATTTTCAAAACTCCGGACAGTCAAAACTGTAATTCATAACATTTTTTTTTTATGTTCAAAGAATGTGTTTTTTTTAAATAATGTTTTGTTTTCTAGATTCATTTTTACCGAGCATGAAGATAATTTTGGCAGCAGACGATACTTAAATAAAAATATTACTGGCCGTAGAATGAAATGCGTTTTTTTTTGCGTGAAAGAATTAGTGAATCTTTTACATGCATTTCATCTTTAGAATTCGCATTTTAAATAACCATTTAAATAGAAAAGGTTGAATATTTACTTTAGCAATTATGCAAAGTTGTATTAGTTTTTACTATCAACCTGTATCAACTATTCAACGGTAAACTAATTTTAATATTCTGTGTTACAATAAGCTGCTACATTATTAAATTTGCTGCTTTACTAAGGTATAAAAGACGTATCTACAAATTACTAAGGAAAAAAGTGGTAACTGCACAGATACCACATTAAAGGCTTAGTATTTGTCACTTGCGTTCAAATTGCCTAAACAAACTAAGCAGATTTGCAGTTAAGACTTTTTTCTTAAAGCTTTTTAAATATTTCGCGTTTACAAATAGCCAAAAAACTTGATATTTAGGTAAATTAAATTACTAACGACCACCTGGTGACAATAACTCAATTTTGATAATATGTGCAGATACCACATCTGTGCTTAGCACGGCAGTATGGGGAATTGTACTTGAAAAAGCACTCTGTTAAGGCAATGTTCACGTTTAATTGATTAGTGATATCCAAAGCATGTTATAACTAAATGAAAATCTCAGTAATTAGTAAGATATTGGTAGAAATCTTTAGCAATATGATTAAATAATTTCAGCTACTGGACGGTTCTGCAGCAGACAAAGGAAGGTACTAAAACTGGTTACACGTTTTCACAAACTCTCGTACGGGAAATATCTTCGAGCTATAGTCATGGGGAACCGATTCATCGACAGCAACCTTCCCCTATATGAGAGTAGATGAATGAGCGAATAAAATTGTGAATGGATGAAAAATAAGTGGATAGCTAAATTAAGGAATGTTAACAGATAAATGACTGAAGTAATAAGTAAGTGTTTTAATAAATAAATAAATGAATGAATAAATGAAATAAAACTTTTAGTTTGCTCATCAAGGGGGCACTTGAGAATTTGTTAAATTAGTGCCGTACAGGACTTCAGTTGATCGGATATAATATTTAAAATTTTTGTTTAGGAAAATTTCATTCATTTATAATGACATTTTTTTTTTTTGATACCGAAGAATATTAAAATATTTGTATCCAATTTTGAAAATGATTTGTATCAATTTTTACTTTTATCTTTCGAGGGATATAATTTTTTTTTTGACTGGAATCAAATAAATGCTTAGTAGTATTATTAAGACATTGCTTTTACTGTATTTCTTTGTAGTTTTCTGATTTTAATTTTCCATTATATCCTTTTTTAAACGTGTCTGTTTTTTTTTTAATTTTTTTTTTCTAACTTTCTAAAAGTCTTCTTCAGTCTCTCAAAAATAACTTAACTTAATATTACAAAAATAACATTAGAATCTGATATGTTATTTGAAGAAAATTTCAACAACGACTATTAGCTTGGACGAGAAATCTACGCATTGCAAATGAAGATTTTTTAAATACTTTTAGAGATATTTTTTCCATGCATTTAAACATTAAGAAATGTTTTTTCTCATGTACCTGCCATTTTGCTTAAAAGATTCCTTATAATAGACATGCTGAAAAAATTCGTTGTTGGATGCGTCTTCAGAAACATTTGTACAATAAAAGAAAAAAAAATCCTTAATATGTTTTTGCTAGATATAAAAAATCTCCATTTCTCTCTTTTCATATCCCTTAAAAGTAGCTTTTAGTTTTCCCCTGCATTCATCATTCATCTTGATTTTTTTTTTCTTTTTTTTTTATATGTTTTTCTTGCTCTGCAAATATCAGATGAAAATATAACTTATACAACGTAGTCCACTATGCTTTTTGAAAACTCAACCATATTTGATATGTATTACATATTTTTTATTGTTAATATTACTTGATTAGATTTTAATTACAGATTTTTTAAATTAACGGATAACGAGCTACAAACTTTAGTTAGTTCTGCTGAAGAATTTGAGAATAAACCAAAAACTAAATTACATATTACATGTTGTTTAGTTTTCTACTAGTTGATGATGATTTTTCAATTAACTGATAATTATAATATCAATAATGACGTTTTACTGAAAACTTTGAGACTAAGACCTAAGTGTTCTTTAAGGAACGTACAGTTATATATTTGTTATTAGACTACATCTAATAAATCGCTTCTGACAATTATCAGAATAAAGAAAAGCTTATGGCTAAAATATTTCTTAAGTTAGCAGTTAATTTTGCAGTATAAAATACAGGCAGTAGTGCTAGGTACTGCCTGTATTTTGTATTACCTAGCGTATGCAATACCTGCCTATGTATTTTGCAGTACTGCTAGATAAATTGCAGTACTGCTAAATACCTAGCTTTGCCTTCAATCTTTGATTTTAACCCCACCATTGCTGCGGTCACTCGTCTGGTGTGCTAATTCTATCTTAGATATCATTTGTTTGGCTCTCTTGGCTCCTTTAAGAGGTTTTCCACCTTCAGCTCAGTTGCTTCCTATTCCAGGCTGATGAGTGCTAAAAAGCACAAAAATGCAGTCCTCGGATGGAATGACTGGTCTATCTGATGTATTTTATGCATCAGCAGTTAATGTAAAAAAAATATTAACTTTTTAAAAAAGTACGTAAGTTTTGTTTTGAAGAATAAATGAAATTTTATTTTGCTGAAGTGTTTGTCTTTAGTTTGCTTAAGTAGTTAGCATGGTCTAAAATAATAATAAAAAAAGTAGCATATACTTTAATAGCGCAACATGTTACGGCCATGTTACACGAACGTCACAATGGTTTTAGTCACGTAGTGACTGCGTTGTGACGGCTTACAGAAGTCACGCTTTGTGCGACTTGTTTCATGTGACTTTACTGCTACTGAACAAATAATTTGTAATCGGTCACTTTGGGTGTAGTGGAAAGGTCACGTAAAAAAATGATTGGTCACATTTGAGCATACTTGTGAAATCATTGCTTTCTTTGCTGCAACAATTGTGGCTAGATAAAGATTGGATGTACTACTTTATGTATACACTAGTGGCACCCGCACGGCTTCGCCCGTAATAGAAAAATTAAAGGTCTTTTGGTTCGCTTGTATATTTACAAATAATGTATGGTGAATTTTCTCGCCAATTGGCTTGTACCGACGTTACAGTTCCACGTTATCATAATTTCGTATCTCGCCAATTGGCTTGTGCCCATGTCACGGTTCCACGTTATGATAATTTCGTAATTTATGATAGTTTTTTTTATTAAAATTGGAATAAAAAAAGAACCACATCGAGTTTTTGAAAAATCGCTTCGAGGTGCACACCCCCATGCTACATACTAACTTTGTGCCAAATTTCATGAAAATCCGCCGAACGGTTTAGGCGCTATGCGCGTCACAGACATCCTACAGACATCCTACAGATATCCTACAGATATTCAGGCATCCAGACATCCTCCGGACAGAGAGACTTTCTGCTTTATTATTAGTAATAATAAAGAAGATTATAATAAACGAGCTGATGTTTGCATCACATGACTTCCTTTTACTCTAATTTAAAGATAATAGTGCCTCGGAGTGAGCAAAAAACACTTTAAATACTTTCACTCCAAGTCTGTTGCGAACCGAAGCAAAGAAAGCGTTTTATACAGATAAATATTCCCAATATTCGCAGTTTTAATGTGGTTCAATGGCTAACTCTTTAAATATGGCCAAATTAAAATCAGATTTAAAAAAAAAAAAAAAACGCCAAAATTAATCGCGACAAAACTTGGCGACCAAAATCTTGGCGATTGCCAAGTGTGTGCCAAATTATAGCACCGCTTGAGTTTACATTGAAATTAGCAATGATTTTACCCCAAAAAAGGTTTAAAAGACCCCTTTTGAAACATCCGAATGCAACCAAAAGGGGAGGTGCAACACTAGACCCCACTAGGAGTCTATATGCCAAATTTCAACTTTCTAGGACATGCAGTTCTTGAGTTATGCGAGATACATACACACATACGCACATAGATACGTATATACGGACGTCAGGAGAAAACTCGTTGTAATTAACTCGGGGATCGTCAAACTGGATTCTTCAGGTGTTTATACGTTCTTAGGCAGGTATCCACGTGTGGTCGGGTAAAAAAAAAAAAAAAAAAAAAAAAAAAAAAAAAAAAAAAAAAAAAAAAAAACAATATTCATTCGGGGGCGAGCAAAATGGAAATTAAGGCCGATTTTTGAGTGAAAATTTTCTTGTGAATACAATACTTCCTTTTTTGTAAAAGGAAGTAAAAATGCTGTGATTTTTTTTCAATACCGACAGTCATAAACTTATCTGAAAGAACTTTGCTTCGAAATTGTAACGTATTTTATCACGTGCGCCATTTAACCAGTAAAACACTAGAACCGATTTCTAAGAAGCTTCGCAGCAAGTATTAGTAATATTGATATCAATTTTAGAATCATCTGCAACTGATTTGGTCTGGTTTGAAATGCTTTTAATGTACGTTACTTATTTATAGTAATATTTATTAAATTTTGCGTTAGCAGTTTAATATCGTAGAGTTCCATATTTTGCTTACATTATTTGTTAGCATTCATATTTGGTTATAAATAAATTTTCATTCCTGATTATGTTTAAGTTGTAGAAGTATCTAAATAAGTTTAGAAATTTTACAATTCTAATCCTGATGTTTCGCCATTGATCACGCTTAAAACAAGGATTCCTAATCTTTATTGCTATTTGTTATACTTTATGAATTTAAAAAATGTGACTCTCACGATTTAAATTTAACGCAAATGCATAGTAAAGTAGAAAAATAATATTTGAATTTCAAATCTGAGATCGAAATATATGCTGAAAGTCATATGAGCTATCTCGGCCTGATTTCTAAAACTATTAAAGCTTACATACACTGGTGTGCAAAAGTTAAGGACGAGACGGTTTTTTCAATATAACTATGTAGAAAAGCTTTCCAAATCAACACATTTAATACCGTAAGATCCCCAATACGTAAGGACATGTGTAATGTAAGCAACACTTACTAAAAGAGAAATCAGAGGGATAAAAAGAAGCTTTATTGAAAAAGTAGCATGGAGCGCAATGCGACTGAAGGCCGAAACATCCCTGTGATGGGTGTCCAGCAAGAAACATCCGGTCTTTAGTAGGGGATATGATCTCCCCCGACTGCTAGGCAGGTTTCACAGCGTCTGTCCATGCTGAGAATGAGGGTGTCAATGGGTTGTTGAGGCATTGCTGCCCATTCGTCTTGCAGCGCCAATCGAAGCTCCCGAATCGTTACTAGTGGTAAGGTATGAGCTGCCAAGCGTCTGCCTAGAAAATCCCATACATGGTCGATGGGATTGAGATCCGGAGATCGTGCCGGCCAATCCATACGTTCAATATCCTCATTCTCTAAAAGCTGTTCGGCAGCTACTGTGCGATGACATGGTGCATTTTCGTCCATGAAAAGGAACTGTAGACCCATAGCGCCTCTAAAAAGTCGCACATATGGAAGAAGAATCTCGTTACAATAACGGGTCCCGTTGACTGAACCTGCGTCGAAGATGTGAAGGTCTGTACGACTATCAAGCATGATGCCTCCCCAAACTAGAACACCGCGACTTCCATACCTGTTCCTTTCAATGATGTTCGAGGGATGATTGCCGCTTCCCCGCTCTCTCCAGATGAGTATGCGATGAGAATCGCTACTCAGACTGAATCTGCTCTCATCTGTAAGAAGTACTCGTCCCCATTCATTGTCTAATTCCGGTGTTCTCGGCACCACAGAGAACGCCTTCTCCGATGAGCAGGCGTTAGAGGTACACACCGTAGAGGGCGTCGTGCAAACAGACCACCACCGTGCAGTCTTCTGGCCACGGTAAAACGCGATATCGGTCGTCCAGTCGCCTGTGTCGTGTGTCTAGCGATTTCTCCCGCTGTCTGCCGCCTGTTTCTTCTGGCTTGTAAGACAATATACAGGTCATCTGCGGGTAAAAGCATCCAGATGTCGTCTAACAGATTGATTATTCGCCATTTCTCGCTGAAGCAGCAACTCGGTGTGATTTTAACTGCTATACGGCGTGCAATCTCTTACTCGTGCTGATCTTGCACCGACAACATGCTTTATACTACTCAGACACTCCCCCATTACGTCTGCCTGCATATCTGCGCATGTGCTACCGTACACCACCTTATTAATCTCCTGATTGATCTTTTTGTCCGCTCTGCCTCTTCGTTCAGCTGATATGCTAATTTTTCGACTTCGTCCTTAATTTTTGCACACCAGTGTAGTTTTGTATAAATGTATGTGTATGTCTTAGTATATATTTCGGACCTATAATTGTTTTAAAAAAGGGCTGAGAAACAAAAGGTTTAAAACCACTGGTATAAAAGAGAGACATTTACCTTTTCTGTCTTATTTAAATCAATTTTTTAATTCGCTGTTCGACATGTTAATAAAAATATTTATGTTTTGAAAAATGACCATGATCTATTTATAAAAAGAAAAATATACAACTTGATGAACTAAAACCAAAAATATTTAATGAAAATTTTAACAAAAAAGTACTTATTAAATAAAAGTAAAAATACCATTATTTTGCAGTTATTAAAGAAATATTTCAATGATACACATACATTTCATCCAATCTATTCATTACTATAAAATGCAGGTTCCGAGGGCCCCAGCATCAGAAAAATGGAATTTTCGTTACTTTTAATTTAAAAAAAAAATCCGATTTTAGCATTCATAACGCAATTTTAGGCTATTTTTTAAAATTTTGTTCGAGCGCAAAGGTGTAGGAATACCTCCCCGAGTTATTTATTAAAGCTGATGTTTTGAAAATAACGTTTCAGCTTTCTTTGGTGACGTAAAGGTGAGAAGCGGGAAATGTGGAGTGGGGGGGGGGAGGCTTTTTAAAAAACTGAATTAAACTGGAGTTTTAAAATTGAAATTTTAGACCGTTTTTAGTAAACTGTAAGGGTAAGAGGTTTCGTGAATAATCAATTCCGAAAATGATTATAAAGTGAATAATTATGAACATCTTTGGGGGACTTAAGGGAATACACAGCCTAAATCTTTCGAAATTTAATTTTAAAAGAATATTTTAAAGCTGTATTTAAGGACGTTAGAGGAAGGAGATTCGGAGAATCTCTCAGTAAATTTAAAAAAAACAAACAAAAAAAAAAAAAACCCTGATAGTTTAAAAACATTTCAGCTATCTTAGACGATAAAAAGGAGGGGAGAGGGGGTGGGAGTCTCATTGTAGAAAAAAGTATAATCCAAGAGTATTTAATGTGTATAAAGGTAACATATATTATTAGTGTTCAAGCAATAAAGTTCGTTATTGTAAAAAATAATTTTTATTAAATATATAAAAATATTTTCCGGAAATTTTCAATCGAATCAACCTGGATGTAAAAATAAGGACTCTACAATACAACTGTCCAGGAATGTGATGTAAATTTTAAAATGTATATATTTGTCAATCAAATTAATTTAAAAAATATTGAGTTTAATGACTGTTTAATAATAAAACTGTTAACGATTTCACCAGATGCGATACAAGAATTTCCTTTCATTAAAAAGAAATAAACAATCTTCTCTTCAAGTTCGAATTATGTAAGATTGTTTTTCGAAATGACGTTTGTGTTTAAATTTCCACACATTTGAAATTCATTTTCTCTTATTAGGCCTTGCAACAACTAACCCTGCAAACTAAATTAAATTACACGTCCGACCGAAACAAAAATTTGTTGAAGATATCCAACACTAAATTAATAAATTTTTAGCAAAATAACGACGATGATTCTGCAATACTGCTTCCAGCAATGTAATGTATTTTTTTTTAATGAGCATAATATTTTTAAAAATATTTTTTAAATTAATCCATCTCAATAGATAATTTTAAAATATTGTGTTTTACGACAAGTTGTGTTTAATGAACTACAAAATAGGAATGCATGAAATACACCGCCAGCTCAGTCAATTCCAGTCGAGGACTGCAGTTTCGTGCTTATTAGCACTCATCAGCCAGGCGTAGGAGTGACTGAGCTGGAGGTGGAAAACCTCTTTAGGAAGACAAGAGAGCCAAAGAGAGCTGGTCAGTGCTAATTCTATATTAGCTACCAGTTTGTTTGGCTCTCTTGGCTTCCTAAAGAGGTTTTCCACCTCCAGCTCAGTCACTCCTATGCCGGGATGATGAGTGCTAATAAGCACGAAACTGCAGTCCTCGACTGAAATTGACTGAGCTGGCGGTGTATTTCATATATTTCTGCCTTAGCCCTGGCTATAGGGCGGTAACTTACTGAATATACCTGCCTTGCCTTCAAAATTCGAGTTGAACCGAACCATTGCTTCGGTCACTCGTCTGGTCAGTGCTAATTCTGTATTAGCTACCAGTTTGTTTGACTCTCTTGGCTTTCTAAAGAGGTTTTCCACCTCCAGCTCAGTCACTCCTATGCAGGGCTGATGAGTGCTAATAAGCACGAAACTGCAGTCCTCGGCTGGAATTGACTGAGCTGGCGGTGTATTTCATGTACTTCTGCCTTAGCTCTGGCTATAGGGCGGTAACTTACTGAATACAAAATAGGAGTTTAATACGTGTTTTAATTTGTCCAGTATCCAACCAGCTGCATAAAGATGAAGTTGTAGTTGAAACTAAAGTGAATATAATTTTTTTCATATTACAACAGTTAAGAGAAAGGAAACAATTACCTTTTTTTTTAAATTGTAAAATATTTTAGGGGCCACTGTGGACTCAGGTAGGATGAAAAAATCAAAATAAGATGAACGCTAAGTAATATTGCGGAAAAGTTACATTTTGTAGAGATATTTGGTCACGAAAAAGAATCTCCATAGCAAAAAATGTCCTAAGATTCCACTCGCGCCTTGAAGTTTACCATTATTGAATAAAAATTGAAACAAAATACAATAATTTCATCAAAGATTAAAATTTGATAAATTTGATGCGATAAATATTAAGATTAGGCTTTTTGTGTAGGTTACCTACCAAAAATGATCATTTTAATAATAAACTATATTTTAAAGTTCCATGTATGCTTTGAATTTGACCAATATAGCGTCAAAGTTGAATAACATGGTGATGCTCTGTACTTTGAGGAAAATTAGTTGAAGTTATTATTTGCAAAAAATTACTTTCATATTAAATGAATCCTTACATAGATACGGTCAAAATACGTAATAAAAACATTTATATCTAATTTTAAAAAAGTTTATTCTCCATTTGGCTCAAACTGTAAAATTTACCTATTATAGACAATAAAAGTTAAGCATAAAAATTTGAAAATATAAATGTAGCTTGCAGCAGCCCACACAAGTCACACTTCAAAGCAAAAGAAGTTTCTAAATACATTTTAATGGTCTTTGAGCCCTCAAACTCTAATCACATTGACTACAGTAAAACATAGTTTAGCGGGAGAGTTGAACTATTGTCGTAACTCTGGACAATGTACGACCTTATCATGGTGTAATATATCTGGATTCTAATTCGATATTTTTTGCTGTCGAAATCCTTTCGCATGACGAAATACATCTGCGAACGGCAATTTTTTCGCACTATTACTTAGCGTTTCTCAGATTTTGATTTTTTTTCACTCGCTCAACTGTTGACCCTCCTGTTTTTCAAGGTATAAGGATCAATATTTACTGTACTGCGAGGCGAATGACTAAATGATTAAACCAGCATTTAAATGGTGTCATATAATGAAAAATCAGAAAGTTCCTATCAGCTACATTAGATATTATTCGAATTATTGGACAACAAACTACTTGAGGGGCCACACAGGATCCTCAGTCTTTCTAGTGTTAAAATAAACTATTTTTTTATGAATAAGTTTATTTTGAACTAGTTTTTACAAATCTCTATAACATTAAGTAGTGTACTATGCAGATTTCTTTCCGAGGGTCAGGCTGACCTCTGAAGTAATTCTAGGCATTCAAAGACTGCCGTTAAAAGTGTGGTTAATTTTTTGACTGCAAGAAATGTGTCTGCCACTGAAATTCAGTTCAATATGTGATGTGCACAGTGAACCTTTCACGTGATATGTCCATGGATACCCACTCGGTTAACAGTGCAACTGCTTGAAAATTTTTGTTGGGATCTTCCTGACCTGTAACTTTATTCCCAAGAGCTTGCTTCAAGGGATCTCTTATACCCGGAGTCATTTAAACAATCTTTACTCTGCTAGAGACCATGTAAAAATTTGGAGACTGCTGATTGGCTACCGGGTGAAAACATAATTTGTCTTCTGTATAGCTTGTTTTGCACGCTCTAACTATTGTTTCATTTCGAAACAAAACATGTCTTCTAGACATTATGAAAAGAGAGGAAGAAAATTTAAAACATTCAAACGTGAATTTATAATTTCTGAGGAATGAAATTTGTTCATTACGTTGGATGGGGGAAAAAACATTGCTGACAGATTTGCGTCGACTGGCCAATCAGGAGTCACAACACTAATATGGTCTCTACCTGAGTAAAGGTTGTTTATATGCTACCCGGAGATGAAAACTCGTCACGGCAGCAAACGATTTGCAAACATAGGTGAATTAAAAATGTAGTGAACATCTGGTTTCCGTCAATGGTATTAGATTGGTATGCAGCTGGGTTGAGAATAAACTGTTGCCAAGATAAGAAAAATGCTTGAAAAAGAACAGAAATTACGTATAAAAAAAATGCGACGTATAGAATCAAAAATTAAACTATTTTTGGTAATTCAGAGTTTTAGATATGTTTTTCTTTCTTTCTTTTTTTATTGTGGAAAACATTAAACACGACGTGATAATCGTTTCATTAAAATTGCTAACTTAATGTGATGATATTCGTTAAGGGAGGGAACTGTTGTAACGTCTGTATCTATTTTATTTATGCAACATAGTTAAATGTTTACCACATGTTTGTTTATCAAAATTTGGTCAAAAAGCATAACTTGAATTCGGAAGAAACTCATTCTTATAACTTAGAAATTTCAATAGATTTTTGAATGAAAACTGCAGCCGATAGATATATCAACTTAACAATAACAATTATTTGAATTTTACTAAATAAAGTTAGTTATTATTTAACTGCATGTTTATTAAACTTATTTTTACTTTTCAAAAAATTCTTATGTACCGTTAATTACGAGGTCAATTAACTGTAAGATGCAAACGGAACTGTATGTTGACTGACGATAAAGGAAGAGCTTAAAGTAAAGTAAGTAAGAAATTTCCCACAATACACTTAATTTGACTTCTTTGGGCCTTCGGCGTATTTACAAAAGAAATGCAATGATCCGGCTACATTCTTAATAGAGTAGGGAATTCTGCGACAACCTGGTTGCATTGTAACCTTGAGTTGAGCAATACCACTCTTAAAATTTGAGTAGCACTAAAATGAAGTAATATACTTGACTCCGCAGTAAATGCTTGTATATTGTATATAGTTTCGATACATTGCTAAATTTTCTAGAACCTATTTAAATAGCATTAGGATCTAATAAATATGAGTAATTTTAATACATTTGTCAGTTTAAAACACTGAAAAAATATTTTGTTTTGTTTCTAGTAATATTGTCAACATCAATGTTTACCTCATAAACCTAAGTGTTTATGAGGTAAACATTGATGTTTACCTCATAAACACACCACCTCCACAGTTTTATTTCATATTCAGAGAAATAGATGGCAGCACGACTTATAGAACAAGAACTAACTTATGATATCCGAACAAATTGAAACCATAGGTAGTTGGGATTTTCAAATTGTTCGGATTTTCGAAAACTACAAGAAAATACCATTCAGGGAAATAATAAGTCATTTAATCAAGCAAAGTGTTCAAACAGTGCATGTACATAGCAAAACCTACAGTACATAAGGCAACAATATGGAAAAACATTTTTTCAATGAAAATTAACTCTCACTGTTCACGGAACACAAAGGAAAACGAAATAAAAAAAAACATTTACAGCACTGTATATGTTCTCTCCAAAGAACCATTATATAGTAATAAAACACAGACAATTGAATGAACATGCGGAAAATACACCAATTTCCCACAAACAAAGTTTAATTAATTTCTGCTAGGAAAAACTATTTGAAATTTATTTTTAAAAATCACTGGTTTTCGACTGTTAGAGCTCGAACCATGTGTTGAAATTTTTGACGTCGGACCTTTTTGTTATAAGGGGTTTTGTTATTCGGGTTTTTGACTTTCGTATTTTTGACATTTGAGTTTTTGACGTTCGCATTTTCGACGTTCAACGTTCCGGATTTTGTCGTTTGGGTTTTTGACGTTCGGGTTGTTGACGTTCGAGGTTTTATCGTTCTACTGTAATAATCTATGAAGTCAAAAATTCCGTTGGATTTCCCTTTTAATCACATGTTTGTTTAAATATAATTGCCAGTTTTCTAATCTGCCTCGTAATGTGGGGTAGCAGTATGTTTAAAAAAGTCTTTTCCAGTTATATATCCCGAAGTACGGATGAAAGGTAATGTAGAGTATGCCTTAAAGCAAAAGGCTTAAGTAAATTGTGTTAGACTTAAATGGAAAAAAAACTATGAGATTTTAATTCAAAACCAGGATGAAGTGTGTATAAATCGGCTTAGGTTTAAAAATGAAAAAAGAACAAGAAAGAATGAAATTCATTATTGTCAGAACCAAATCTTCAAAAAATCGGGATAAGCAAAACAAGATCTTCACAAAATTATCAGCAATTTTAAAATGAAAAATAACATTTAGACAAATTGTACTGTTTTTTTCCTTCTTAAAATATTATTAAAAATTTCTTCTTTCGCTTATTTTAAATTTTGTTATTAAAAAAAAAACTTCCTTTCTTAAATATTTCCTTAATAAAATTGTAAAAGTTATATTTTGTGCGTATTTCCAATTTTATACCTATTCACATATTTTTTTAAAGCCATCAAACGCAGATTTCATAAGTCAGAAACAAAATTCACGTTCAACATACAAAACTGGAACACAAAGGTTAATGGAAAAATGTTTTCTTCTATGTTGAATGACTTGAGATTACTGGCACTGTTTGAATGTCAAATTTTGTACTAACGTAGTTCTAGACCTTTCAAAAATGTGATCGCAATTTAAACTAAAAACAACTTTTAAAAATATATTTCAGTTGGGGTGTAGTTGTACAGTGATAATCTTAGGAAACGAGCTAATGTGTGCATCGCATGACTTCTTTTTACTCCAATTTAATGTCATTTTCTCATTATTGGCAGTTTTAATATGATTCAATAGTTTACTCTCTAAATATCACCAACAGTGGCCAAATTGAAAAAGATTTTAAAAAAAATAAAAAAATAAAAAAATCGCCAAATTTGTCACCCAGTTGGTGACAAAACTTGGCGACCAAAAGACTGGCGATATTTCGCCAAGTGTCCGCCAATTTATAACACCACGTTATTTTACATCGAAATTAACAATGATTTCCCCCCCAAAAAGTGGCAAAAAACCACCTTCGGAGCATGCGAATGAAACCAAAAAAGAAGGTGCACAACTAGGCCCCACTAGGAGTCTACGTACCAAATTTCAACTTTCTAGGCATTCCGTTCTTGAGTTAGGCGACATACATACACACATACATACGTACATACAGACGTCACGAGAAAATTCGTCGTAATTAACTCGGGGATCGTCAAAATGGATATTCCGGGTGTCTGTACGTTCCTAGGCATATATTCACGTGTGGTCGGGTTGAAAAAAAAAACTCAACATTCTTTTGGGGGTGAGCAAAACGGAAATTAAGGCCGATTTTCGGGTTAAAATTTTTTTGCGAATACAATACTTCCTTTTTTGTAAAAGGAAATAAAAACAGTTTGAAAAAGTAAAATTTTTTGTCCGTAAATTAGAATTAACTCAACTACACCCCCCCTCCTAAGTTGGTAAATGTATAACAAATGTGGTGTAAAATCGGATAGTATTATGATGTTCAAGTTAAGACCTAACCATTTATACTCTTTGCATAAACTGTTCTGTCGGTCCAACTGTTTTGATAGGCTGTTAGTGAGGAGAAATCACGATTTGCTTCTTCTCACTTGACCAAAGTTGATGTTGCTCTGATTTTTTAGATTCCCATCATTTCAACTTGATAAGAAATAAAAATACGTAACGTTGTGCACATTTGTAGGAACGTTTGTAGAATACGTTTGTAGAAACAAGACGAAAAAGCAGGATCTTATCGCAATTCAAGATAGCGAAAAACATAATTATAATTCAAGACGTAAAACCTAAAATGAGTGCTGTGGATGATGGATGTTTTTTTTCTCTTTCTTCCCATTAAAATAAACGAGCTGATGTGTGCATCACATGACTTCCTTTTACTCCAATTTAATGTCATTTTCTCATTATTGGCAGTTTTAATGTGATTCTATAGTTTACTTTCTAAATATCAACAACAATGGCCAAATTGAAACCAGATTTTTAAAAAAAATCGCCAAGTTTAGTTGGTGACAAAACTTAGTGACCAAAAGACTGGCGATATATTGCCAAGTCCCACCAAATTATAACACCACTTGAGTTTACATCGAAATTAACAATGATCCCATTCCCCCAAAAAGGGTCAAAAGACCCCCTTTGGAGCATCCGAATGCAACCAAAAAGGGAGGTGCGCAACTAGACCCCACTAGGAGTCTAAGTACCAAATTTCAACTTTCTAGGACATTCCGTTCTTGAGTTATGCGACATACATACACACATACGCACGTACGCACATACATACGTACATACAGACGTCACGTAAAAACAAGTTGTAATTAACTCGGGGATAGTCAAAATGGATATTTCGGGTGTCTGTACGTTCCTTGGCATATATCCACGTGTGGTCGGGTTGAAAAATAAACTCAACATTCATTTGGGGGTGAGCAAAATGGAAATTAATGCCGATTTTTGAGTGAAATTTTTTTTCGCGAATACAATACTTCCTTTTTTGTAAAGGGAAGTAAAAAATATATGTAGGAAAAAACGGGGCACGTGTGAGCACGAGGCTTACGTGAACATGATATGTTTTACTAGGATAACGTCATGCCAAAAATCTCAAAAAATTCTCAAGTAATGTCAGTACCAGTTCGAATTCTTGGCCAAACTTTTGGAGCAATGAACTAGTTTCTGTTTCTGTAGTGACAACTTCTTTATTTTAGCTGGTATTGTATGTAATTTTATTGCTGGCTTAACAGCAATAAAATTACATATGAGTTAAAACATATTTTAAACAAACTAAATAAAATAAACTTAATTATTGCAAACCATTATACGAACATTCAAGTAAATAGATGACATTGTTTGAATGTTTAAATTAAATTAAGAATCCTTTATTTAAAAATAAATAGTTCTAAGGTAGGTGACAGGGGCCTTGTGTTCAAACTGAGTTCTCAGGATTTCTAGTTTTAAACGCTGCAAAATCTTTGGGGGGCGAACCCTAAACCCCTTGCTCTAAGTTTGATAAAGATGGTTTTAATATGCGTCTTTAACATAACATTTTAAGATTTTTTTTCCCCGGGAAGAGCCTTCCTTACCCTTACATTACCAAAGATAGTCCAGGCTTCTTCGATTTTATTATTATTAGTAGTAACTAGACTTATTAGTTTTATTTGAAAAAAAAAACATTATAGGGACAACCATGGGAATTCCTTTCCGCTCCCTCAAACGTTGACAAAACACTAATAAAATGGCGTTTTTAAAACTACAATTCCAAAACAGTTACGCGAGTGAACATCAGACCCCCCCCCCTCCCTCAGGCACTCAAGATAGCCTAAAATAGTCTTCAACTTCTTTAAAAAAAAATTGCGCCCACGCACTTACAAGCCGCACTCGCCGCCTCTGCTAACATTCATGTGTTTGCGACGAATTTGTTTGCTATGCCCCGGCTGCGATACGAACTTTTAAATTTAAAATAAGGTAACTTTAACAAACTAAAAGAAAAATGCATATTGATGCAAAGATAACTTTAGGCACTTTTTAAAATTTTTAATAGATAACAAATGCGAGATTTTTTTTTTTTTTTTTGGAATTTCAAATTAAAACCTGTTGCACCCACGAAACTTCCTTGAAATTAGTGCTGCCATCTAACGTACGAATAATTACTATATGCAACCTAAGTTCTAATTTTGAACAATGCAGCTTTCAACCTTTATTTATTTCAATCTTCTTTCAAAAACACCGATTTCTCTTCAAATTTTATTTTAGGATGGCTAACTAAACTGTATTTTTTTTAAATCTATTTATTTTTCTTATGAATAGCATTCACAGTAGGAAGCATCAAGACCAATAATCTATAAAGATCATATGGGAAGCGTTTTTTAAGCACATTTAAGATGTATCAAGAAACTAAAAATGCATGATAATAGGAACTTTAAGCAAAATACAAGATAATTAATATAAAAATTTTCTAATTTATTACTAACCTATCACTTTAATGCTTATTCAGGTAGTTTCAATATTATTTACTTCCGAGATAAGTTTCCAGGTGGCAGCACAAATAATCCAAAAATTAATGGTGCTAAATATAAATTATTTTTATTAACAAAATCTCAAGGGCGGATCCAGAAAATGCTCAAGACGAGGGCGATTTTTTATTTTTACTATTTAAAACTTAGATTACTAAAACTTTTCGAAGGAGTGTACTGAACCCCATCGCTTTCCTTTACGTAATCAAAGGCATTCTGCAGTTGTGTTTCTTTCGAAAAAGTATCCAAGGGGAGCTCTTGAAAATGTCTCTAAGATCGTCCAAAAGTAAGGCTTTGGATATTCAGTTTCGACAAAAATCATGTAGATAGTTCCGATTCGTATCCCCAGAATAATAAGAAGTGGGCTATGAATACGTTTTCAAGACTTCAATTCCAAAAGAATTGAAGGGTAAGAACTATCCCTTTCTTTTGTAAAAGTGCCATTTTTGGAACTTGAGTATTGAAAATATACCTGAAGGAAGTTTCTGTATCTTGCTCAAGGAGGGGGTGATTGTCCCCACCGCCTCTCCCTTGTATCCGTCGTTGCAAAATATATTCATAAAAGGTTATTCAGGTAAAAACTTACTATGAGCTAAGTATTGTGCGTTCATGAGGAGAAGAGACTTCGGAACGCCTTCCCGAAAGCAAAGCTAAGTTTAGCGCGGGGGTGATCGCTACCGCTTTCAATTGAGACAACCCTAAATTTGGCGGGCATTTAAATTTGTAAAAATGTCTTTGTGTTCTTTCCTTTCGTTTCTAGCTTCGCGTAATTGTCGTCTACGAGGAATCTATACTTTTTAAACTGAAAATTTCAGAACAAAAATATTGTATTTACAAAAAAAAGTAAGGTATTTTGTTTTCCGAATGAAACATTTCTATTAAGGATAGGCTTTCTGAATTTTGAACGATATCCTTTTAAACACTAACGTCCTATATTCGAAATTGCAAGTGCGCTGATGAAAAAAAAGGGGGGGGGGACAGGAAAACTTCATTGCCACACAGACTGTGGCATTGAAATGCTTAAGGGTTTCGTTCGTTTTGAAAACTTAATATCTCTCTCCATCTCCCTCTTCCTTTTCTTGAGGGGGGGGGTGACTCAGTAGCTCTTACGGGTTGGGTCTTTTTGATGCATCTATATGGATTGTACAAAATTTCAGATCATATAGAGCGGATATACAGTCAGTAGATCTACAGTAGCAGTTATTTTTGAAAAATGATGAAAACATTATTCGAACAAAAGTTGCCCCCCTCTCCCCCCAAAAAAAACTTGGTTGAACCAAAGGCGGGGACTGGGCAATTGTTCCAGAAAGGATTTACATGTGAGAAATAAAAGTAAATGAGAAAACAATAAAAAATCAATCTGAAATATTTAAAGCAATTGACTATTAAAGTCAAGGCTATTTCTCTAAGTATTGCATGAATATTAATGTTTAGAAATATGTAATAATTTGCGATGCGTTATAAAAAGTGTCTTTGGTTTGAATACTGTTTTAAAATTATAGGTTCATCGGTTGGGTCCGGCTTAAGAGATGACGACTACCCCCAGGGCGAGTATTTTCAAGGCGGGGGGGGGGGGGGGAGGTAACCAACTTCGTTTCTGGGGGGGGGAGGCAGAAACGAAGTTAGTTATAACACTTCAGTACACAGTAGCCTAACGTAAACACGGATTGTCCATAAAGAATGTTACACTTCACCTTAGCCTCTCCCCTCGTCACATCTCACGCAATGTTCGATGAACATATTGCTATAACGAACGCTCTTATTTGGACCAAAATATGTGAAGTCATATTTCTTATAACCCCCTCCTTCCCCCTTGAGACTAACTGTCCGAAGTTCATGAACCCCGAACCCTCTCTCCCTACCCCTTTCAAGCGTGACATCATTTGTGAACGACTCCTTAGGTTTGCTCTAAGTCACCAAAATCGCAGTAACAATTGTTTTAAGGGAAAAGACCGGCTCCCCCCTCCTTCCTGGATAGCTCTAGTCACAATTTGTTTATGATCATGTATGTTTTTAATAAAGAATCATATCGCACTCCGGCAAGGAAAGTGACACAATTCAAAATCTGGGAAAACCATACCGGCTATTGATTTAAGATCTAAATTTAGTGCTTTTTCTCGACACAAAAACCGCAAATTTAGCTCACCTAAATGGTGCGGGGGGGGGGCGTAGAAACGATTTCATCAATAATGACACATCATTAAAATTTCATAATTTGGAAGAATATTTTTCGAGCTTAAAGTATGCATTATGTATCTATACTTCAAAAACTAATTAATAAACATCACATAATAAGTTGACTGCGCATATTGTAATGTTTGAGACTAAATCACTTAAAATTACTATTGCGTCAAACCTTAATTTTCTCCATTACTGTTTTTTTTTTTCTTGTGGTTGAGTCAGTTTCCTTGCCAGTGTGGGATATGCAACGTTTTTTGATAAAAATAACGCATTTTACATTCAGAGCCAAGGACGGATCCAGAAACTATTCAAGGAGGGGGCGATTGATTTCACACCCTTACCCTTTTATAAATTCACAAACCTCTGCCCCCCCCCCTTTCCAAACACCATGAAAGATCGTCTCATTTCAGTTATTTTGGGAAGGGGAGGGACTTCCTTTTCTACAAAAATGCGGAGGAGTGTACCAAACCCCATCCCTTACCTTAACGCCATCAAAGGTGTCCCATTAAAGTTCCTCTTTTTTTTTGGGGGGGGGGGAGACTTCAATTTTCCAAACTTTCCTGAGAAGAGCCCTTGAACCCTATAACTCTATTTAATATCATCTAAAATCTTCTAAAATTGAGTTTTTGGAACTTTGAAATACCTCCTATACAAAGTTCAGATCTCTATCAGTAATGTGTTAAGAATAAGATATGTGCTACACTTTCATTTTCCAGACAGCAAGAGCTTCGTCAAACTATTGAAGATAGGCTAAAACAATTTTCAACTTCAGTATCAAAGACATGCCGTGGAAGAGTTCTGCATCTAGACTCAAGGAAGGGGCGGTCGCCCCATCGCCCGGATCTGTATTAGAATACGGGCAACAAACTTTTGCCTATTTTATGATCCCCACACGTAACACTGTTCCGTAAAAGTACTGGAAGAACTGAATTACTTTTAGAGTAATCGAAAAAACTTGAATAAAAAAAGCATGTATATTTTTTCGTATTTACAAAAATAAATAGGTTAAAACAGTAACATAAAACGTTGTTTCAGGCACTTATTCAATTATTCTGTAGTAACCATATTGGCATGTGAAAAGCTTTAATTTTTGTTTTGTTCCTTTTTTCATTTCTGAAGAATAAAAGCCATATTGGAAAAAAAAATAGTACTAAAGTATTGAAATGTGTCACACAGAGTGCAACTTACTTACTGAGGCTTCCAAAATTGTTCGTAGGCTTTAAATGTGTATGGTTAAAAATGAAGTGCCTAGGAATCGAAATAGTAGTTCAATACTTTTTCATACTGTCTCTACATGATTACATCAATTCAAAATTTTTTTTTACAAAATATTGACTGTTTGAAATGGGCCGAAAATGAGGTGACAGAGAAATATTTTCAGAAAAATTCGAAATTAAAGTTATCGTCTGTCGTTTTCTTTCTTTCTTTCTTTTTTTTTTTTTTCTTTTGTTATTTTTTCAATGCGGTTATAGTTAAAAAAAATCTTTTGGCATTAATTTTTGCTTGTTCACTTTACAAATCTACGTATTATTTTAAAAATGACTCGTATTCGCAAAGTAACAACAAACACAATTCGAAAACGCATTAATTCTTCATTATATTCGAAGTAAAACAGTTCGAAATATTGCAAAAGTAGTTCATTTATCCCTAAGCACTGTGTAATATTTAATAAACGCTTTAAAGAAGAAAATCGGATCGAAAATAAGGTGAGAAATGGTTGACCAGCAAAGTAAACAATATGCGATTAGAGATTTATAATTAGAATACCTATGAAAAACCCACGTTTGAGAGCTCTGAAAGTTTCAGCAGAATAGAAGGAAAAATTTTCCTTCCAATTTCACCTGCAACTGTTCACCGTGTTTTCAGAAAATGTTTACTTAGCGTGAAAGACAGAAAGTTTAGGATTTCCTTCGCAAAATCAATGATAAATTAACCCAAAACGTATAGAAATACACTGCAAATCTTAAAATACTTTTAAGTCGAACAATTGTCTTAGTAGCACACATTTTTTGCGGGAAAGAAGGTGGGAGGTAATTTATTAGAAAATTATAGAACACTCGTCTTCTTACAGCGCGATAACGATGGCCAATTGCAACCTTTCTCAGTGTTGGTCTGAAGCCTCATCCCCAAAAGACGCATATAGAATCTTCCGATACCACGTGTTGGGGGCGTGGCCAAGTCTCAACTAGTGAAAAACGGACAATAGGTATGTTTATTCTTTTGCAAAAACAAGGTTTTGAAGGAAGGTCTCAGTGTTATAAAACACAATATCGGGGGGGGGGGGAGGTTTCTTTTTCTCATTCATTTCTCATCATTTAGGTCTTACACTGCTAAGCTCATCTTGTTTCCAAAGAATAAAAACCAAAATGATAACCTGTTTCTCTATGATTTTTCCTGTTAATTTTACCAAGTAATGATTACTTTTAAACGACACTTTTCATGCATAGGAACTTAATACTTATTGAATTTTCTCTCTGTTCTATTTCAATTTTTATTATTTTACTACTGGTACCCGCACGGCTTTGCCCGTAATAGAAAAATTAAAAGTTCTTTTGGTTCGCCTGTGTGGCGAATTTTCTCTCCAATTGGCTTGTACTAATGTTACGGTTCCACGTTATGATAATTTCGTATCTCGCCAATTGGCTTGTGCCCATGTTACGGTTCCACGTTATGATAATTTCGTAATTAACTCGTCCATCTTATGATATTTTTTTTCTTAAAATTGGAATAGAAAAAGAACCACATCGAATTTTCGAAAAATCGCTTCGAGGTGCACAACCCCATGCTACATACTAACTTTGTGCCAAATTTCATGAAAATCGGCAGAACGGTTTAGGCGCTATGCGCGTCACAGACATCCTACAGTCATCCTACAGACATCCAGACATCCAGACATCCTCCGGACAGAGAGACTTTCAGCTTTATTATTAGTAAAGAAGATTAATCAGCAGATGTGGAAAATGAAATAAGATAAGTAGTACTTTAAATCAAAAATAAATTTGCTTATAAGGCAGCTTTCAGTGAAAACTATTATATGAGAAATTTGTCTATTTGGTTCCGTATTTCATAAATTGAAAATCGGAAACATCTTTCAAAAGTTTTGTCGGGGCTTCTTTTTCCTTTAATATTTAAGTAAAAATTTTTAACATCCACTAAAATAAAAAACACAGTTCTGGCATTTGAATGTTTTCTTATTTAAAAAAAAAAAAAAAATTAACCACCATTTATTCTAAATCTTAACATTTACCAGTCTCTTCTTTGCCTGCTTCCATTTTTCCTTTAAAAAGTTAGGTTTTTATGAAATCGCCCATTACTATATGAATTTTACTTCTACCAAAAATGTCAAGGAGTATTTTCACACCTTAAAACACCCGTAGCTATTCTTTTGCTGAATATAAATAAATACGATGTAAATAAAAGTTTGTAGTGCTTCGTTTTTTATGTTGAAATGTATTCTTATAAAGATGCAATTTTATAAGTCTTATATGGAAAATTATGTTACATTTAATTAATATTTTTCATAATACTAAATTTGAATGGATCGTTTTCTACCAATTTTCCAGCAGACGAAAATGGTATAAAATGATACAATACATCAATTCTCATTGCTATTAATATTATTTATTAATGCACTTGAAAATCACCCGTCAAGGTATAAGGGGGGAAATTGCATTAACATTTGAACGAAGCGATTGCCTGTTTGGTAACATTTTGATTGTCGAAATTTTAACCCTAACTCCAGTGGATTTAACCCATAGACTAATAATAACAGTAGACCGAGCTATGGCAACCCTTTTGCTGCTCATAAACCAAACCATGTAACTGGTGGATATCCTAGCAACAGCGGGCGTTGATCGTAGCAGACAATCAACGCCCGCGAGAAATAAAATCAATAGAATTAATGGAACACGAAAGAATGGTCTTTTATGGAGTCCGATTTGTAAATTTGTTGTTCTAAGTTGTAAATATTTTGTTTTTTAGCGAGTTTTAACTTTAGATAGTATTGTGCATTTTCTTTATTCAATTTCAATAATTCTCAAAACAATTTATGCGCCCAAAAAGAATCAGCAAACGGTAAGATTTTTAGCTACAATTTCAATTTAAGATACGATTAGTACATTTTTGCGTTAACGCAAAACGTTTAAGCTATTACATTCACGCCAACGCTGACGTAGCAGTTCCAAATAATGAAAGTTACTGAAAACTGTGATCAAAAACTAATTACCTATGTCAAAATAATGCATAACTAAAAGAAAAATAGTTCAATCTCTGCACCTGGGAAAAAAATTATAATGAAAACACATTACGTCGTAAAATACATGTCGAGTGCCAATCTATAGATAATGTTGCCATCTAGCAACCATGCTACCAAAGTTTTCGCCAAGCCTCCCACCAGTCAATTGATGTATCCATGAGCCAATTTTTTCATCAGCAAGTCTGGGAAAGCTCGGTCTACTCTTATTATTAGTCTATGATTTAACCCTAAACTCCATCAGATAGCGTTCACTGTTGCCACTTTTTCGTTTCTTAAATCACCTAAACTGAGTCTTACCGGTAAAGCAATTAAGTTACCGAATCCAGATCAGCCTTGTAACATTTCGTTCTTATTAGAACTATTCAGTCTAGCACAACCGAACCGGAGGCAGATGTCTTCTTATTTAAGCTGAGAGTGCCAACCAGGGGTGCGGAGTCGGAAGAAAAATGGCCGACTCCGACTCCAACTCTTGGATTTTGAAACGTCCGACTCCGACTCCGGCTTTTTTATTTATTTGTTTATTTTTTTCCAATCCCCCCCTCAAGGGAAGGGGGGAAAAACCCTAAACAGATATTAAACCATTAATTCCTTTTTGTGAAATTTTCGCGTTGCATTTTATTGTAAACAAGATGAAACAGGTTAGAAATTCAATTTGAAAATCAAATTTTAAAATAGTTGCGATTTTAAAAGTGACATTACTTAAAAATTTCATTTTTTAGGAAAACGAAAAGGATTAATTTGCTCCCCTCTAATATTTAACAAATAGATGTTGATCTAATCCTGTTCTTTCAATTTTTTAAAGTTGTAACTTGAGAGATGAAAAAATCTTTTTTGTAATCACAAAACTTTTCTTGAGATGGGGCGGTCTTCCACCTCCTTTCCAGGGTGACACCCATCTGGTGCTAGCACCTCAACTTAGGTTCAGAGTTAATAAAAATATCAATTTCAATACTTTAATGCTAAAAACTTTCCCGAATAATAAATCTTAAATTTAATTTCAAAAATTTCAACGAACATATTGCACTATATTGTCTGGAGCAAATATTGCACAAAATGGGCGGTATACAGCTTCGTACAAATATCTTTTTTCGTTACGTTTACTACGTATACCTACATTTCTTGGCTCAATTTTTAATTTAGGTTTTATTGGCAAATCTTAAAATGTGAAGATTTTAAAATTAACTGAAAATTATTGAGCGTTGTAACCAATTAATCATATACTGATTTTATTTTGCACTTTTTAGTGAGAACCAAGCTTATAGAAGCAGTCTTTAGATTTAAAAAAAAAAAAAAACGGACATCTATATTTTATCAGATCTTTTGGATTCGCGTTTTCGTGCCAACACTTATTTGAATTTACCGAGCACCGTCAGAAGTTTCTCGACTAGCTCAAGCGATACATAACATTCGTTTTCCTATTTTATAACTGATATCGAAGTAAAAAAATATATTATTTCTTTTATTTCAAAGTGATTACTTAGAAAATGTTAGGCAACAAAACTGTTTGATGACAGTTGCTATCCTGTTAACTAAAGTTAAATAACAAGTACTTGGGGACGGCGTAAGTAGCTGTTGCAAAAAGTTTGATAAACAATCAAGCCAACTGGTTGCAGCAATGAGTTTATTTTCTTATTAGTAGTAGGCCTTTATACATGTAATCAAACTAATTGGTAGTCAGTTTTTTTTTTAAATGCAAGGATAGTCAATGAAAATTGAATTAAAAAAAGAAGCCCGGAGTCGAAGTCGGCATGTTTTTGAACGACTCCGGCTCTTTTACCCCAAAATTAGTGTGACTCTGACTCTTCGACTCCGACTCTTTTACCCCAAAATCGTGTGACTCCGACTCTTCGACTCCGACTCCACAGCCCTGGTGCATACGAAATGGTAGAGAGAGCAATAACTGCAATCTATAGCAGTGATAATCGGGATGTCTGGCATATTGAAAGTAGTTCTGCTATAGCCCTGGCTTAGGATTGGTAATTTACTGCTAAATTTACCTGCAAGTCAAACATTAACCAAAAGATATAATCAAATTGTCATGGTATGGCGCGAGTTTCATTGTTGATGACGTCAGAGAGTTACTCGATCAGTGAATTGGTAATTATATATATGAGGATGAATGAGGATTATTTTTTAAAGTAAATATATATATTGTTACAAATCCTGTAAATAGTAATTATTGTAGTAACGTAACCTGTAAATAATTTCCCGTAATGAATATACAACCTCTTAACATATGGCTAAAGTATACAACCCCCTATTCTTTTTATTTTCATTGATAAAATTTGATAACGGTCTACGCATTTCTCGAAGCAGAAAGAATGTTGTAGAAAATTCTTGGATGTTTATA
Organism: Uloborus diversus; assembly: GCF_026930045.1. NCBI lineage: Eukaryota > Metazoa > Arthropoda > Arachnida > Araneae > Uloboridae > Uloborus > Uloborus diversus. The sequence continues at coordinate 34,002,211 of NC_072732.1, forward strand.
AAAGCCGTTAGCGATGGATAAACGGAGAGTTTCGATTGATCTTTCGAACTGAGAAGATTTTTGCTCTGTTTATAGCGAGGCATTTCGCTGTGTTGTTTTCGTATTTGGAAGTAAATACGTGTGTAAACGTTGAGTTTACGGTGTTGTGTGATAATTGCTTAATTGCTGATGAATAATTTAGCAGTTGTTGAAGATCTTTCCTGTACATAGTGTAAATAAATTTCCTGTGTTTTTATCAAGAACTGTGTCTTCATTTCAAGAAAGTGGAAGTCGCACCGAATCCGTTACAATTTGGCGCCCAACGTGGGGCTTCTTCTGGACTTTCTTGGAGTAAGTGTGACTTTGGACATTTTTTCATAAAGACTGTTTGAATTTATAGACTTTGTTTTTATGGTGATTACTCGCGCAATGGATGACCAATTAAAACAACTTCTGGAAGCAATTAATGCTGTGAAAAGCGACTTGACTGAAAATATGGCGGCTAATCAAGAACAATTAAAAAGTGATTTGACTGCAAGTTTTACTGCAAATCAAGAACAATTAAAAAATGACATTGCGGCTAATCAAGAACAATTGAAAAGTGATTTAATGGTACTGAAAAATGATTTAGCTTCTAACCAAGAGGAAATTAAAAACGACCTTACTTCGGTAAAGACTGTGATGGAAAATAAATTTAATGAGATAGAGCATCGAGTTGATGCTTTTGATGAAAAACTTGAAACAGTAGAAAACCGTATCGCAACAGTTGAAAATCAAGTGGATGAGAAAATTAAAAACATGGAAAGGAGATTGGCGACCGCGGAAAGCAGTTCTGTACAGTTTGGCGCTCCCACATCGGTTGCTCGACCGTCCATTAAACTTGCCACATTTGATGGGAAAACTTCGTGGCAGGTTTACAAAACTCAATTCATGATAGTGGCGGAAGCGAACGGATGGGACTCTGCTACCAAGGCCTGCCATCTTGCAGCATCCCTGAGAGGTGACGCAGCGGACATTCTTCAGACCCTTCCGGACAGCCAGCGCCTGGATTTCGCCGCCCTCACAGCTGCGTTGGAGCTTCGCTTCGGTGAGAAGTGCCAGAAAGATTTCAGCCGACTCCAGTTGAAGTCCCGTTTCCAGAAAACCGGGGAAACCCTGCAAGAGCTTGCGGCGGACATCGAGAGACTGTCTCATCTTGCTTTTTACGACTGCCCTGCGGATGTTCGAGACAACCTGGCACTCAACTACTACATCGACGGGGTTCGAGATCCGGAAATCCAGAAAGCTCTACGGATGGCGGATGTCAAAGACCTGAATTCTGCCGTTGTGTATGCGATGAGATACGAGGCCGCCCAAGAAGCAACCCGTGTGGATCGCCATCTAATCCGGACTCAGGAAGCTGATGAGTCTGATTCCAGGTCGTCCCACCTCGCTGAACTTGAGAGACAACTCGGTGACTTGACAAGACATTTGAGCAGCATAACAGCCCAAAAGAAACAAGAGCAGAAGTGCTGGAAATGCGGTAGTGAAGGACACCTGCGAAGGAGTTGTCCGGCTCGCCAAGCTACGCGAGGGAAGGAAATCACCACCACTAAAGCTCTGCAGATTTCCTCTTCTAGTAGTGGCAGTGATGGACTTTTCATTTACGCACATGTAAATGGGAACCCCTGCAGACTGATTGTGGACACTGGAGCCAATGTGACAATCATTAGGACAGATGTGGCTCGTGAATTTGGATTGACACTGCTGTGGACATCCCCACGCGTAAGTCTCCAGACTGTGACAGGTGACAAAATTGAGATTGACGGTAAAGTGGACTTGGAAATAGTGTTTGGGAATGCCACCTACCATCATACGGCATTCGTCGCTAATATCACGGACCCCTTCATTCTCGGATTGGACTTTTTGAAGAAATATGACTTCACTCTCGACTTCAAGACTAATGAGCTGCACTCGATGAGAGAAGACATAGCCGTTTTCCCTGCAGAAAGTGATGTAAAATCCGCTCATCAAATAATAGCTCAAACAGATTTATCAATTCCCTCAAGGTCAGAATCATTAATACCTGGCTCCCTTGAAGAAAGCAATAGTTTTCGATTTGGACTCATTGAATACCCTAACCTAAGCAATAGCCTAAAAGGAGTACTGGTAGCATCTACGCTTGTGGACCTTTCTAAGGATGTAATTCCTGTGAGAGTCGCCAACGTGAGTGAGAGGCCAAGGAATATCCGAAAAGGTGAAGTGTTGGCAACTTGTACTCCAGTAAACTGCATCATTAGAAGAATCAATTCCCCTGAGACTGTGTCTGCTGAGTCCTTGACGTCGAAGTTAATTGGGAGTGCGCCATTATCGAAAGATCAAAGAACTGCTGCGGAACAATTGGTGGACGACTTCAAGCATCTGTTTTCATCTACATCGGAGGATGTTGGCCGTACGAATTTAACGCAGCATAGGATCTACACTGGAGAACACCCCCCTATTAAACAGCATCTAAGACGACTACCGTTCGCCAAGAAGGAAGAGGTTGAGACCCTCCTGAAAGAGATGAAGGAGAAAGATGTAATCGAACCCTCATCCAGTCCTTGGGCCTCTCCCATCGTCTTGGTCCGAAAGAAAGATGGCTCCACCAGATTTTGTGTCGATTACCGACGGCTGAATGAAATCACCAAGAAAGACAGTTACCCTCTTCCACGGATAGACGACACCTTGGACACTCTTTCGGACACAAGTGGTTTTCGACCCTGGACTTGAAGAGCGGCTACTGGCAGGTTGAAATACACCCTGATGACCGAGAGAAGACAGCGTTTACAACTGGACAAGGCTTATGGCAGTTTAAAGTGATGCCCTTCGGCCTCTGCAATGCACCAGCTACGTTCGAGCGTCTTATGGAGACAGTGTTAAGAGGACTTTCCTACGAATCCTGTCTGGTCTATTTAGACGATATCATCATCGTGGGACGCAGTTTCGAAGAACATCTGGCAAATCTTAGGAAGGTGCTGCAAAAGCTTAAGGAAGCCAATCTGAAGTTAAGCCCGTCCAAATGTAATTTGTTCCGCCGGGAAGTGAACTACCTTGGTCACATCATCTCTTCTGAGGGTGTACAAACCGATCCAGAAAAGGTGTCTGCTGTCAAGAGTTGGAGTCGTCCCGAAAACATCCATCAGCTGCGAAGTTTCCTGGGGCTCTGCACCTACTACAGGAAGTTTGTAAAGGGTTTTTCCAACATTGCACGACCTTTGCATAAGCTGACGGAGAGCAAGCAAAAGTTCGAATGGTCCAAAGAATGCGAAGATGCATTTCTACGACTGAAGGAGGCTTTAACATCAACGCCTATCCTCGCCTATCCTCAGCCTGAAAAATCCTTCATCCTGGACACTGATGCGAGCAACGAGGGCATCGGAGCTGTTTTATCCCAAGAAATTGACGGAAATGAACATGTCATCGCTTACTGGAGCAAATGCTTATCAAAGTCGGAGCGAAATTACTGCGTCACCAGAAAGGAGTTACTGGCCATAGTGAAAGCTGTAGAACACTTCCATCATTACCTCTACGGCCGAAAATTTCTGCTTCGGACAGATCATGCCTCATTAACTTGGCTTTTGAACTTCAAAAATCCGGAAGGCCAGATAGCCAGATGGATACAGCGGCTCCAGGAATATGACATGGAGATCAAGCATCGAAAAGGGTTATCTCACGGTAATGCTGACGCTTTATCAAGGAGACCCTGTCCTGAGAACTGCCACTATTGTTCCCGAATCGAGAAACAGTATGGAACGACTAGCCCTACCGCCTATCAGGTGACAGTGACTCCAACATCATCAGAACCTGATCCATGGAGTGATGACCAAGTTCGAAAAGATCAACTTGAAGACCCCCGACATAAAACCAATTTTAGAGTTCATGGAAAGTGACAGTCGACGCCCTAGCTGGCAGGACGTTTCCATCTTCAGTCCTGCAACAAAAAGATACTGGGCTTTATGGAACTCACTCCATTTACGGAACGGCGTGCTACACCGGAAATGGGAATCTGACGACGGCAAAACATCTAGGTGGCAGTTACTACTTCCCCGATCAAGGATTTCAGATGTTCTGAAAGAAATACATAGTAGTGCGACTGGAGGACATTTTGGTGTCTTAAAAACCCTCAATAAAGTTCGGGAGCGCTTCTTCTGGAGCAAGGCGAAGGATGACGTGGAGAAGTGGTGCCATTCTTGTGACGCCTGTTCTGCTCGTAAAGGACCGAAGAAAAGAAGCAGAGGGAAGCTACATCTGTACAACGTTGGAGCTCCTTTCGAATGAATTGGGATCGACATCCTGGGTCCTCTACCAAGAACTGCTGATGGGAACAAATACATTCTTGTTTCCATCGACTACTTCACCAAATGGCCGGAAGCATATCCCATTCCAGATCAAGAAGCTACTACCGTAGCAGAGACTCTAGTCCAGCATTGGATCTCGAGATACGGAACACCTTTGCAGATTCATTCCGATCAAGGGAGGAATTTCATCTCTGCTGTGTTTAAGGGCCTATGTCAAATTTTCGGAATTGAGAAAACTAGGACAACACCACTACACCCACAATCGGACGGCATGGTGGAGAGATTTAACCGCACAATCTTGAACAATCTCTCGCTTATGGTTTCCAGAAATCAACAGGATTGGGACAAGAAGCTACCTTTGTTCCTGCTGGCCTACCGCAGTGCTGTCCACGAGACTACTGGATTCGCCCCATCTCAGATGCTCTTCGGACGAGAGCTTCGGCTACCTTGTGATCTCGTCTTCGGTCGTCCTCCGGATGCGCCTGCATCGCCTGAGGAGTACATCCAGGATCTCCAGGCCCGGTTGGAATACGTTCATAACTTCGCACGAGAGCGAATCAACATCGCGGCGGAGAAGATGAAGACCCGATACGACACAAGGTCTACTGGACATGAATTCAACGAAGGCGACAAGGTTTGGTTATGGAATCCCATCCGACGGAAAGGTCTGTCACCCAAATTGCAGTCGCATTGGGATGGACCCTACAAAGTCCTTAACCGACTGAATGACGTCGTAGTGAGGATAAAAAAATTACCTAATGCAAAGCCTAGGGTTGTACATTATGATCGGTTAGCCCCATACTATGGCCATAGTTCATGAGTATTACGTAAACAACCATGGTTGATAACATAAAAGTTGTAGATAATTTTTGCTTTTAATGTTTAGTAATATTTCTTGTTATTATTGTGTTTTCTGTATCTGTTAGTTATTATTTAATGTGTATATTTGTAAACTTGTGATAGAAGTTTGGCACCCTTTCTGGGGATTGTACTGCCCGGGACGTGCAGTCCTTAGGAAGGGGGCAATGTTACAAATCCTGTAAATAGTAATTATTGTAGTAACGTAACCTGTAAATAATTTCCCGTAATGAATATACAACCTCTTAACATATGGCTAAAGTATACAACCCCCTATTCTTTTTATTTTCATTGATAAAATTTGATAGCGGTCTACGCATTTCTCGAAGCAGAAAGAATGTTGTGGAAAATTCTTGGATGTTTATAAAAGCCATTAGCGATGGATAAACGGAGAGTTTCGATTGATATTTCGAACTGAGAAGATTTTTGCTCTGTTTATAGCGAGGCATTTCGCTGTGTTGTTTTCGTATTTGGAAGTAAATACGTGTGTAAACGTTGAGTTTACGGTGTTGTGTGATAATTGCTTAATTGCTGATGAATAATTTAGCAGTTGTTGAAGATCTTTCCTGTACATAGTGTAAATAAATTTCCTGTGTTTTTATCAAGAACTGTGTCTTCATTTCAAGAAAGTGGAAGTCGCACCGAATCCGTTACAATATTTATCTTGGATAGGTAAAAATCTCCAAGAACGTGTGACGTTTCTCTGCGCCCTAGCTACATTTCTCTTCATATGCAAATAAGTTCTACACTTCGAAATATTTCTATTTATTTATTTCTTTGTCTTTAAATATTTTAATGAAATAAAAATGCGATTTTTAAAAATTTTATTTGATACGTAATGTAAAGAACTTGAAATACACCGCCAGCTCAGTCATTTCCAGCCGAGGACTGCAGTTTCGTGCTTATTAGCACTCATCAGCCCGGCATAGGAAAGTGACAGAGCTGGAGATGGAAAACCTCTTAAGGAAGCCAAGAGTGCCAAAGAAACTGGTAGCCAATACAGAATTAGCAGACCAGACGAGTGACCGAAGCAATGGTTCGGTTCAACTCGTAGACTACTGCTCGTTCTTTAGACTACTACTCGTAGTCTGCAACTCGTTCGGTCTACGAGTTGAACCGAACCATTGCTTCAGTCACTCGTCTGATCTGCTAATTCTATCTTGGCTACCAGTTTCTTTGGCACTCTTGGCTTCCTTAAGAGGTTTCCCATCTTCAGCTCTGTCACTTTCCTATGCCGGGCTGATGAGTGCTAATAAGCACGAAACTGCAGTCCTCGGCTGGAAATGACTGAGCTGGCGTTGTATTTTAAGTAATTCTGCCTTAGCCCTGGCTAATGGGCGGTAACTTACTGAATATACGTAATATAAAGCTTGATTAAATGCTTCTAAAATATTGCATTTAAATTATTTTGACTCGTCTTACTACTATTTTTCCCCAAGCCATTCGAGCACACTTTATTACATTTCAGATTTCGCTAAAACCCTGAAGAAAAAAGGCAGGTAGATTGAAAACGAACCCAATGCACTAAAAAGTTGAACATTTAATTCCGAAAAAATTGCGAAAGCAGAAACAAAATTGCGGCTGGTGGATTTTTATTTTACCTTTATTATACAGCTTATTTTTTAATTTTTTTTTTTGATTCCCAGATTCAAATGAGAAAGTATCCTTAGATATTCGTCAAGACTTTTTATTTAAAGAAACCTTTAAAAAAAATATATGAATAAAAGAGTTCTTAAAGGAGCATTCTTTAAAGGATTTCTGCTTTAGTGCTTTCATTATTTTCTGCGGCTTTACGGAACTATCGTATCTTCCGCAAAGGAACAAATTCCAAATGCTTTTGCCATTTTCTGGGAATAATGATCTGGTATTATTAAGAAATACGTAACAGAGCATGGGACTGCCTTTAGGAATTGGTTTAGATTTACCTGCACGACATCTTGTATAGACCTTTAAAATAAGAAATGTAAAGACCGATATTTTTTTCCGCTTTCTAAAGTAGAAAACCTGCTGTGAGCTCAGTAAGTATGTTTATTCTTTTGCAAAAACACAAAATATTTTGAAGGTTGGTCTCTGAAGTGTTATAAAATCACAATATCGAAAAAAAACAAGGTTTTTTTCCCTCTCTCCATTAATTTTAGGATTACTAATTACTAAAGTGTGAGGTTCTGTTAAAGAATTAATCATCGATTGAAAAATTGTGAATAAGTGTAAATTAGTCGAAAAAGTATTTCAATAAAAAAACACATTAACGTAATCATAGAAATCGTGATTTTATTCACAAGTCAAACCGTTCAAACATAATGAAATTTTAAATTCAAACCAGTAATTCATGTATCTGGTAACTCAAAACTTTTCTAGATATGGATAATAAGAGCAAAAGTTATTTTGATCGCACAATATGTGCACACAGACGTATAAAGCTGTCTTTAGAAGGGCTGTTTTAGTATTTCAATCAAAAGCATCTAATATAAACAGCTTTTTAATAATACGATTATTAATAAATAGAAAACAGCCCGTGAAGGTATGATAAATGAAATGTGTTTCTACACTTGAACGTAGCAATGGCCTATTTGGTGATATTTTGATGGTAGAAATTTTAACCCTAACTCCAATTGAGGGACTCTAAACTCCAGTAGATGGCGTTCATTGTTGACCATTTTTTCGTTTCTTCGTTCTCCTAAAATGCGTCTTGCCAGTAAAAAAATTAAGTGACCGATTCAGTTCAGCCTTGTCAAAATAAAGCCTTTCCCTGCATGTTAAACATTACCAAGACACATTATCAAATTGTCATGCCGTGGTGCGAGTTTCATTGTTGAAACACGCGGGTTACTCAATCATCGGCTATTATTTATATGATTAAAAACTGAGCGTATCTATCTAAATATCAAGCATTACAAAAAGTATTATCAAATTATCATACTGTGGCGTGAGTTTCATTGTTGGTGACGACAGGAGCGTTACTCGATCAGTGAATTCGTTATTATATATTTGAGGAATTCTCAAAAACATGTATCACCAGGGCTCGTGGAATCGGAATCGGACTAATTTTTTAGTAAAAGAATCGGAGTCGGACGCTCTTAAATTCTCGACGTGGGAGTCGAAACCGGTCATTTCCTTTCCGACTCCGCAGCTTTGAGTATCACATAAGTCGAACAACAAGACAACTCCTTCAACTTTTGTTATTTAGAGTAACGAAATGGCCGAGCGGTCTGAGTGACTGCTAGACATTGGCACACTTGAGGCGGTGGGTTCGACTCCCACCCTCGTTCTAGTTGTACCTTCCATTCTTTGTGATGTAAATTCGTTCTTGTGTTGTTTATATGTGTAATAAAAATATATCATGCGTAAGGGAGGCAAAGCACTCAGATTGTAGTCATCATCAAAATAAACCTGTGCAACACCAAAAGGAAGAAAAGAAATGATTCTACCATAAAATAAAACATTCTTCGTTGTTCACACAGCCACACCTCATTACACTCTTTGCTTATTATTTCGTCATTGTTACCTTCATAAAGTAATTCATAATGCGCATTCAAGTCATCCACTTAAGTCAGGAGTTCTCAACCTTTTAGGGCCCCTTTTGAACACGGACAGGAGCTCACGCCTCCCCCCCCCCCTTCCGCGTTCGCAGTCAAAATTTGAAACTGAAGCAGATTAAATAAAATTATTGAATAGTTTCGTAAACAAATTTAATATTACTACGCATAACTTTGTTTTGAGCATAGACTTATTAGAACATAGGAAATTAAAGAACTGAATACAAATAAATTGGAAGCAATCTAGGACATAGATGAGGTTGATTACCAACCTCCAACAGTACTAAAATTAATAAAGCTGAGAAAGAACATGTAAAAGTTGTTTTTTGTAGCCATTGAAAATCATTTAGTCCTGCTGGCAAATAACTTTTAAAAAAGTATTTTCTTGCTGACGACAAACTGATAGCAAATTACGAGTGGATTAGAGATCCATTTCATAAGATTCCCGAAGGGCACTCTATTGATGAGGAAGAAAACTTCATAGACTTTACGACAAGTGGCGAAAATAAAAGACAATTTTAACGTAAAGCACTATTTTAATTTTGGTCAGCACAAGATTCTTTTTCCGCACTAAAAACAAGGGCAATTTGCATTCTATTACTATTTTCAGCATCCTACCTTTGTAAAAGTGGGTTTTCTGCTGTGGCTTCTTTGAAGATAAAATATAGATCTCGGCTGCATATAGAAACATAACTGAGAGTGGCTACTTCTAATATTAAGAGTTCTTTCGAAAAACTTTGTTCTTCAAGACAGACAGGCCCAAGAAAGTCTCTAATAATTATGAAAATTCTTTTTCATTTGGTATATTTTTATGAAGTAAGTTTTGATCTAGAAGTTGTTTACTTTAATAAGATAATTATTAAATATGTTGAAATGCATTTTCTTTTCTATTTGTATGTCTGCTTTTCATTTCAGTCAGGTAATCAGTTCTTTTAAATAATATTTTCTCTTTAATGTTTTCGTCCCCCCGTCGAGTATGCTCGCGCCCCCTGGAAGGGCACGCCCTACAGGTTGAGAATCACTGACTTAAGTTTTTAGGTACAGTGCCCGTCGCTTGTTAAAATTATATTCGTTCTTAGGACATTAAATTTTACAAAGCGGCACATCCAAGGCCGCAGAGAGCCAAAGCGGGCCCCTAGTCAGTTCTCGGGGAAAAAAATGAATTTCTCTACTTATACTTTAAATGCTTCAAAAAACAGTTGTCATTTGAACTAAATATGATGAATATTTTTATTTGCACATCAAGAGTCTTAAATTATCGGCGTATTGCTGTTTAGTTACCAGAATTTAAAAGTAAAAATTTAACTTTGTTTGAAAGTTCTTAAAAGTTCTTGCAATTTTAAACATTACCACCTGTTTGCATCAAATGACACCAAGCTTTTTTTCTGACGCAGACTGAAGATGGTGTTTATATTTGACATTGTGATTTCCTCATCTTTCGAGGTCGACTACTTTGGATCTTCGTGCGACATAATCGTGGAAATCTTGCAGTTTTTAACACAATTGTAGTTGTCGTTTTTAGTTTTTAGCACATGCTGTCCAAACACTTGATTTTATAAAGCAGCGGTAATGGTTTTATTAAAGGATGATTTGATTTTGCAATGATTCTGTTCTTCCAGATTTGATTTTAAAAAGCGGCTTATTTTGTAGTCTAGTTATTTTATAAGTGGTGCTTCCTGCATATGTTTTGAATTGAAGCACGCATGACCTAAAAATGTTGTAGTTGGGAACCGCAGCTGCTAAAGTTGATAAATTTTATCCTTACACAAAGGAATTACATAAAGCGTCCTGAATTTTGGACACCAGTCTATATAAGGAAAAATAAACACCCGTGCATTTTTTTTATTTTATTTTTTTAAAGTCTAATTTCCTGCAAAAATATATATCAGTTGATTTTTTTACGTAATCATTTTAGGATATTTATTTAACTAGAAAATTGCCTGTCAAGGTATAATGGGTGAAAATTGCTTCTAGATTTGAACGAAGCAATTGCATGTTTGGTGATATTTTGATAGTTGAAATTTTACTCTAACTCTAGTGGATTGACCCTAAACTCCAGTAGATAGCGTTCATTGTATTGACCACTTTTCCTTCCTTAATCCCTCTAAAATGACAGTCTCACCAGTAAAACAGTTGGGTTACCGGATCCAGTTCAGCCTTGTCAAAAAAAAGAGCATTTGCCTGCCCGTCGAACATTAATAAAAAATATTAACAAAAGTTCCTACTAAGGCGCAAGTTTCGTTGCTGATGACGATTCCAGAGCGTTATTAGATCAATGAATTCGCAATTATAACAAGAAGTTCCGTCTTGAACTAAACGAGCCTACTTTCCCGCATGCCAATATCGACTTTTTAGTATCTGATCAGTATTCTCAAATTCGGTAAAATCGTAAATTATTTCAAACGTGACTTTTTAACATTGAACGAAAAATTGATCAATTCAAAATAAATACATAAATAAATATGCGAATGAGATGCCTTCGCCGAGATCTTTCGAATAAAAAAAAAAATGTTCGGATGGGGGGGAGGCAGACAGACTGACAGATCGATTGACCGATAGAGTTGCATAAAGCCTTCATTCATGTTTTTTTTTTTTCTTCTTTTTCAGACTTTAAGTGGGAAAGTAGGCTAAAAATGAGGATTCCTTGTTTCAGAAAATTAATTATCTCAGCTTAGGCTTGCGTTCTTTTATCGAACAAAAAGTAACTAGTTACTATGAATCAACCTGTAGAAGCTCACGTCAAGAAATGTCTGATAACAAGTGGAAAATACTTTCAACCTATTTTTTGAACCAGAGCACGTACTAGCGTTTGTTTACCCACGTAGTATCTTATCTGATGCTTTTCTTCTCCATTTACTTGGAACTCAAGAACTAAATGACTGGTTTGTCTTTAATTAAAGTGGACTTTCTTTTTAGTTTCACAAACTTTTTTTTTGTTACAACTCTTTAATTTAATTGGAAAGTTGAAGTTTTAATTTATGAAGCGGATATGTATTTGAGAACAAATACATAAGTAAGTGAGCAAAAGCTGGATATTACATCGTTATGCTTTAATAGTTTTTCATGATTTTCTGGTGAGGTATATTTGTCTGAATGTTTTCATGTTGAATTCTGCACTAGTCTGCCCGGTAGCATATTTTCTTTCAGCAGTCTGAGACGCAGATTAAAAGTAAAATTAAAAATAGTTTGCAAGGTGAATCAACGTTTAATTAATCGTAAAATCTGAATCGGAGACGAGAAATGATTAAAAATAAGATTTTTGCAAGTATATGCTACCTGCGTTTGATTATATTCCAGAAAACAAGGTACAAATCTTCATCAACTGCATTTTCATACTTTTTTTTATTTCCCCTAAATTACACCCGCCCCGAAATATTATTCTTTTATGATTTATAACTTTTCTCCCCCCCCCCCCTGCACTGAGAAATAGAGCTCAGATTTTCTCAAGAATCAGTAAAGCACGTCAGAGTGTCACGCTGTTTCCGCTACCGGGCTTATCTAGAAGACATATTAAGTACAACTTCGTTTAAAAGAAAAAAATGTACCAGTTTTTATAGTATATTTTGAAAAATTGTTGCTTTCAAAGTACTTTCTACAAGTTCTAGTAATTAGTCTTCAGGAGGTTGGTTATCAGGAATTTGGTTTGTTGATGCACTTAATCCAAGAGATTGCAAGCACCTTGAAACGAAGTTCCTGTGATAGAGCAGAAATATGATGACCTCAGAAACGGACTAGGTGAGAAATAGTCGAGCAGCGTTTGCAGGATTGAATGAGTTATACAGTGCTGGTAAAAAAAAAAAAAGAAAAAAGAAAAATTAATTTGAATTTTGTCATCTTGAATTCAAATTATGTTTTTCGCAATCACGAGTGTGTGTTTGTATGTGTGTGTGGGGGGGGATGTGTATGTGTGTAGGCATGTGTGTTTGTGTCTGTGTGCAGTCATGAGTGTGTGGTAGTTGTGTGTATGAGTGTTTGTGTGCGTGGGGGCGGGGTATGTGTATGTGTGTGTGTAAGCATATGTGTTTGTGTCTGTGTGCAGGCATGAATGTGTGGGCAGTTGTGTGTATTTGTGTGTATGTGTAGGGGTCTATGCATGTGTGTGTATGTGTTTGTGTATGTGTGTAGGGGTATGTGTGTGTATGGTGGTGTTTGTGTATGTGTGTGTATGTGTTTGTGTGTGTATGTGTTTGTGTGTGCGTGTGTGTTGGTGCGTGTAGGATATGGACGCAACCTGGAGACGGTTTTCGCTAGAGGAGCAGCATCGTGAGGCCGGCCGACGCGACGGGTGGTGCTGGCAGAGGGTGGCGCCGCGCCGATGGGAAAAATGATAGCATGCCAAAAACAGTCAAATGAAAGCAATAAGCAATCGTGATTGCTCAAAAAAAATAAATAAATAAAAAAAAACATCACCCTCGCATTTTCACAAAAATGGGATTTTGTGAGAAGTTTTGGTCGACCGATTAACGATGAATGTATGAGCAATTCTGCAAAACCTATGAAATCAACATTTAACAGCAGGAATCCGATAATTGTTTACGTAGATTGGGGCAGTTTCCGGGCCAAGGCAAACTGCTGATCCCGTGCTCATTTTTCCATTTCTGAACCTGCGTGTGAGTTTAGAGAAAAAAATTACATAACCCCATGTCAATTTAAGTCTAATGGCAGGATAAAGGTTTTTAAATTGTTACTTACCAGTTTTGCCCCATGGCACGGAGCAGAATCATCCTGGAAAATGACGTTTGGAACTGAAGTAAAGAGATCCCGGCTAATATAGAGGAAGCAATTTTTCCTCCAAAATGCCAATATTCACCTGAGCGTTTACTGTTCCTTGCACAAAGTAAAGCCCACCAACTCATTGATCAGAAATACATCCCCAAATCATTTGGGATACGGGATGCTTGACTGTGTGTTGAATGCAGTCGGGATGATATTCCTCTCCTTTGCGGCGCGGATGATGCAACTTTTTTACCACCACTGTATATTAAACAAATGAACAATTAAAAGAAATACCTAATTTTCGGCATGTAGAGATTTTTCGGAGAATAATATCGCTTTAAACAACAAAGGAATGTCAGAGTATCAGTTCGAGAGAAAATCGATAAGCATAAAGAACAGAAATAAAGAACCTTTTATTTAAGAATGTGCTTTTAAAAAATCCACTTTAACCCTTAACTGGGTGGTTTAGTCACATAATAAGTGTGTGACGTGTGGGTAACCCCAACATTTTATTCCTTGAATACCACAAAATGTAGGAAATTGAGCTAGGAAAATTTCTAATGAATTTTTCTTTTTTGATGTTAGAGGCTTCAACCCGTTCTCGCTAACGATCAGCAACCTCCGAAGGTTGCTTCGCAAGCTCATTTGTTTTGCGAAACCTAAACCACTCGTTAAGAAGAATCAGATTTGAGTAGGCTTTACAATTAAAACAAAGTAAAAATTCCGCTCACCTTTCCGTAGAAAAAAAAAAGTTCAGTAAATAGCTCATTATAATTAGAAGAATATTAAAACCTCATTTCAAACCGAAAACAAATGGAACTTGACAAAAATATGTAAAACAAAATTGGTTTTTAAAAAACGTTTCAGAGAGCACTCCTCACACAGGGTCCAAAGTAACGTGTATCAAATTTCGCAGCTGAAGTGCTCCTGAGCACAGTAAAGCGGTCGTTTTGTGAATTTTAAAACTCGTTTACAAATTTGTGGTCTGTAACAGTATTTTGATGTTCAGCTTCAGGCTTGAACTGAGTTTAGCCTAGGATTTTAGCTTAATTAGAAACCATTGTGTCTGATGTTCTAATTAATGGAGCAAGATGGAACACGCTTAATCTGATGAAGGAAAAAAAGTTCGTTCGAATGACAAATAATGTTAAGGGGTGTGGAAAATATTTCATCCAATTAATCGGCATTTTGTGTGAAATTTGGCTTAAAAATGTACTACAAGAAATAAAAGTTCGTTCGAATGACAAATAATGTTAAGGGTTGTGGAAAATATTTCATCCGATTAATCGGCGATTTGTGTGAAATTTTGGCTTGAAAATGTACTACAAGAAAAAAAAAAGAAAAAAAAACTAATTCAAAATTTTAAAAGAAAAAAGGTGCGAACCACCGGACCTTGAAGTAATTTTGTACCAAGTTTCAAAGCTGTAATGGCTATGGGGTATCCAGGACGTATCACAACGTATCACTAGATAACTTATCACAATTTCTTTCAGATTACATTGTAACACATACAGATAAATATAACACAAATAGTACTCTAAGTGATCTAAGAGTTAAATTCTGTCTTGGTTGTTCAATTGCTCTTTCTATGCACTGAAGAAGGGGTTTCATTTTATGACCCCAAACAGCTGTTTGCAGAGTTTTTTTTTCTTTTTTAAACGCTTTTATTTGTACATATTTACACTTCGTCATATTTTTACTCATTTCATTGTGCAAAGTTTTTGACTGCTTCTTTTACATAAATGATCGATATTTATAAAGCCATGTAGAAGCATACAAGAATGTTTGTGCACAAAAGTTCAACTCTTTAAGTAAGAAAGATACCCAATTTCCCCAGTTAGGGATTAAGTACTGAAATTTAAACATGGGGGGGGGGGTGCATTCTATACAACCAAAAATTTATTTTTCATTAAAAAATCATCACACATTTTGTTGCCAAAATTGGCAAGTATCTGCGATTGTTAGAAAGTCATTCTGAAAACGAAAGTGATACAGCATGTCAAAGTAGTACACTGCAGAATTTCTAATGCCGATTAACATATATCCGCCAAATGATAATCCTAATTCTCTTCAATAGACTCCAACGCATTGACGCTATTTCCACCGATCTAGTCTAGTAATAAATAAACCAAGTAATTAAGTAATTGTATCATTTGGTAGATGTATGTGGTGATCTCTTTACAGCGCATCTTGTTAAGCTACAATTTCGTTGAGAAGTTAATCATAGGAAGAGTTTTATCTAATCAAAAGCTGTGCAATATAAATTACAGCACTTTTAATACCTTACACAAATGAAAAGAGGTACTGTAACTATAAAAATTCTTTCAATGCGGCTTTACATCTCCTAATTTTGTTGTCTTCGCACGAAGCATCTTACAAGTCACCCAACCAAAGTGTGAATTAAAGATTGAAAAAAAACTGTTCACATCGATAGAACACTTAAAAGTATTGATCGTGTTTTATTTTATTGGCAACAAGCAACACTTTACTGTGGTATAAGTTACCTCTAAATATTAGATAATTGGGAATAAGAGAGTACGATATATTCTTATAATTCAAATTTTAATTACACAATATCAAATAATCATTGATAAGTAGAAAAAATTCTACTAAAGTTGAGGTGTTTCAGGATTTTTCTGAAAATACTATTTGTAGGAGTAAAACATTTCTATAAAATTTGGTGTGAAGGACACGTATCACAAGATAAGTAATCTTGCCAATTTTTAGATTTCTGTTTTGGAATTTATTCCAAATGTAAGCCAGTAAAAAAACTCAAAATGCGCGAAAAAAATTAAAAATGTGTTCTTACAAATGACTGTATCTTCTCTCCTAATTAAAGTAGAACGAAAATTCAAAAAAGTATCGCAAAGTTAAAAAAAATAGAGCTTTCTATTGATATATAACATGACCTTCTTACGATAGATTTAAGTTTTTGTATAATTTACTGTGACGGGGTAATATTGTGAAGGATGGTTTACCCCTATTAATAGTATTTTCAGAAAAAATCCTGAAACTCGTCAGCTGTAGTATGTTTATTTTTTCAAATCTTCAAACATTATTTGTATTTTTGCAACTAAAATTTAAAATAAAAGAATACATTGTACCCTCTAATTCCAAATTATGCAATATTATGGGGTAAACTTCACCCGTTAAAGGTGTTTGTTGCCCATAAAAAAATAATAAAAGAAAAAATGAAATAAAAAAAGCACTGGTTCAATATTTTAAGTGTTCTATCGATATGCAAAGTTTTATTACAATCGGTTATTCACGCTTGGGTAGAGTTACTTGGTAGTCAAATCAACTTTTACTCTATTAAGCAGAATTTATTCAAGCAGCTGCTGCACATCGCAGTTAAAATTAAACGGTATTGACTCTCAACTGGTTTACTCGTATGTAGGGCAAACGGATGGCAATGTCCCAAGCAGTATGATCAACTTAAAAGTCGATTACACTCATCTGGGTGAGAATGGTAGATTCACCTGTGCCTGGTGCACCGAACACACCAGGCACAAGTGAAGCTACCATTCTGCGCCGGGCACACCAGACACAGTTGACTTTTGTGTGAAGGATAGCAGGCGATTCTTTCACTTTTCTATCTGGTACACTTTCTTATATCTTCCCGTTCGAAAGTTGATTCAACTAAGTTGTGTCGTCTGAAGGACGCCTTAATTATGCTGATTAGTGCATGATTTACGCTTGGCAAGTTCTTACGTGCCATCATATATGTCCAAACTATCCATTTTTAACATCCCCAGTTAATTATTTTTAATTTATTCATGATATATGAGGCAGTGAGAAGCAAAGGGATGTACTAAGTAGTATTTATAAAGTTTAGGGAAAAATGCGTTTAAAGATGAGCTCCTAGGTAGGTTTTCATTGATTTTTTTTTCTAAATCAGGCTGTAGAGCAGGACCTACCAGGGCTACTAGTGCAATCTCTTGCCCCAAGACGGAGGAGAGGTTCACCTACCATTTGTATTGGTTATCTCCAAATTTTTAATGTTGCCTCTTACATCACTTTGCTTCTCACTGCTTCATATGTTCTTATGTTTTCGCGCATCTCGTATAATTTAGAAAAGGTAACCCGTAGAAAGCTGAAATTTTTGTAAATAAGACCTGTCTAGTCGCATACCAAGCTGGAATCCACGGCAATTCAGGTGGTCGAAAATCCGGATTATCTGGGTAGTACGGGTAAAAAACAAAGCAAATTTAAACATAATTAGACTTATTATTCATAACGACAAAAAAAAAAAAAAAAAAAAAATCAAATGTTGTAGCAAAATTACATAAAACTGTTTGCAGTACATTAAAAAAAAATATCAAATGAATTTTTCACAGCATATCTTAGCACAGAATCTGTCCGTGATCTAGTGTTTCAAACGCGTGTGGCGTTTAAATAAAGCAATGTCGTGCAAACGCCTTATCTTTAAGCTATTTCTCTTTATATTAAAAAAAAATTAGGGTCAAAGAAATTGTGAAAGGAAGCCTGTGGAGGGCCTGCGTCCAGGAGATCCTATAGCATCTACAGCCTTGAAATCTCGTACAAAATTACTTCGAGCCCCGGTGGTTCGCACCTGGGGTTTTGTTTTTTTAAAATTTCGATTTTTTTTGTAACTAATTTTTTTAAGCTCAGTTTTCGCGTAAATTGCCTATTAAAGGGGTGAAAATTACTTGCACATAATAATATTATATATATTTGGAAAGGGTGGAATTTCCGCGTTCTATTTGTTTCAATGCTCTAATTTCATTACGGCGGGAGTTATTTCCGTTTTTAGTTCGAATTTTTTTAGGCTGAGCTGAAATTTAGGCACTACTTTCTTCATTAAATCTATCAGTAAAAAGTGAAGGAATTTTCCCACAGTTTTCTTTTTGATATCACTGGAAAGAGCGGATTTTTTTTACTCCAGATCTAACTTGACCTAAGGTCTAAAAACTAAGCTTCTATCTCTGAAGGAAAAAAAGTTACGAGCCGTTTTAATAAAGGTCGAACAATTTCATCTCCATTCAAATTTTTGATGTCTTATTTGGCGTTGGTATAGTCACGTCTTTTAGATTCGTTTCTTTCTTCGTTCTTATTCACAAGTTTTAAGAGTTTCGATTTTAACGGAAAATCTTAGGCTCAACTCAATTCAAGCACCGAGCTAAAGAGCTAAATATATTACTAGACACCACAAATATGAAAGCGACTTTTCAAACGTACAAAACTGCAGTTTTGAAGTGCTCTGGAACCCTTTAGCGCTTACAGCTCTGCAAGTTTTTACAAGATATTTTGAAACCCGGGGAAGGGGTGCTTTTTGTTATGGGAACTCATAATGCGTTTTTAATCTGTTTCGTTTTAGTTGACGATTTAATCCTTTGCGAATCAAATAAGATTACGAAGCAATCTTCGGGGGTGGTGAGCGCCAGCGAGCAGAGGCGGAGCTCCCAAGTCTATATAAATAAAACAAAGAATATAGAAGTGTGTATATGTTATACATAAGTATATGTAGTATGTATGTATGTTCCCGATATAAATCCACAATTTGCGTCGGATCTCGACCAAATTTGGCAGGGAGGTACTTTAGAAACCCAAATTTTAGTTTTAAACACGAAAATCGTATGAAATGGCTCTTTCCACCAGAAATAATTATCCGATTTTTTGTTATTTCAGTTTCATTCAAAAGCCCGAAAAATGTACCCCTAAAAAGCTTTTCCAATCAAAGAATATCAATATTAAATCGGAAACTTATCTTCTGCTTCGAGCTCAGTTTTAAATAGCGTAAATAAGCTGTTTGAGAAGAAAGATCTGTTGCCATTTTTTTCTTGACTGTGAACAAATAAAACTCTTGCTTTTGTTTCAGGCTTTTCCTGTAATCTGGAGACTTTATTATTTTTTTCTTTTTAGTTATTTTTTCGCGATCTGTCGGGAAATTTTACAGATTTTTTTTTGGTCAAGCATTTGGTTTAACACGCGTCACTTGACATAACTTTTGATTTCGAGCTAGACCGCGCAAAGCCGAGCAACGCAACTCAATGATCGTTATAAAAAGACAACTAGTGTACTTATAGGTTTTTTTTCTTGCTTTCATAAGTAAAAAATTACCTATGTAAATATTTTTTTTAAAGGCTATAAGTTTGATCCGGATAAAACTATCTCTTTTGTACCTTTTAATGTCGCTGAAAACCATTCGTAAAAGTTATTTTCCAAAAACACCGTTTATGCCGTGCATTTTTGTTTGCTGTCAGATGCATGTAGTATGTAAAACTATACCGATAACTTCAGATCTCGCATTATTACCCATTTAATCTGAAATATTTCACAAAACTTTTGATCCGTAACAATTGTTTTAACATTCCGGTATTTCCCATGGAGTAAAAAATAACATAAATATAGGCAAGAAGAGACATAAATTATAAGTGAATGAGTCTGGGGAGAGCATGAAGTAGGTCAGGAAGAAACTTGCAATACATTAGGAGATTCCCGCGTAGAAAAATCATTCTTTTCTGATATTATACTTTTCCTAAGAAAAAAATCCTTCGTTTACGGATCATTAACATTGTCGCGTTCCGTTCGTAAGACTATTTATTCTTTGTTTTTAACGATAGTAATGGCTGTTGTCCTGAAATAAAAGACAATATAAGTGTTTTTTCCGGTAAATCGTATACAACAATGTTTTTTTTTTATTTTAAAATTTGGCGTTAGTTGATGATGAAATTGAAAAAAAAAAAAAAAACTTTGTTACTTTGATGATTTTTTTTCTTTGAAAAGCTCTACACCATGCACAAGGTTCAAAGTAGAGCCGCTATATAGATAGGCCGACGCATCAGCTTAAATTTAGACATTTTGGATCGGATTTTTCATTGTTGCGCTGCTATAGGGTTACCACAGCAAAGTTTCGGATTTCGCCAAATTTGTCGAAAATAATATTTTATTTAATAAACAATTCACGTTCCGCCAATAATTGCTCACCTTGAACAATCCCCAAACGCGATAACTCACCAGAAAAGACAACCACTCAAATCTTAAGCTGATGCGTCGGCTCGTATATATAGGATCCTTAGCTTAAAGTATAGTGCCCAGTTACACAGGATGTTCCGTTTTAACCTGCAAGACTTTTATTTTCGCAACCGTTAGTCCATGCATGCTTCCAGTTGCAAAAATATTCAAAATCAGATGCAGGATTAAGATATTGAAAGTTTAAAGCGGAAATAAAAATGAGTCAGAAATATACAAAATTTAACTTTTTACACGGGCCCCAGGTCCCCTAACTTATGTTTAGGGAAATAATCACCATTGAAAAATAATTCCAACACAGAAAGTTTGGTTTGACATTAGTACGACCAATATTCACCGAGATATGAAACGTAGCGTTTTGTGACTTACACCATTTTTTACTAGCCGCCAATAACACCTTTGGGGGGAAATGTAACAGTTGACAAGTGTTTAAAATGATATGTGTGCATAGAGTGTGGTTTTCAAGTTGTTCGAGGTTTTGTAGTGTTTTTTTTTTTTTTTTTTTTTTTTTTTTTTTTTTTTTTTTTTTTGCGTATCATGGCATAACATTTACATTTATTTTTGAATAGCGATGAAAATTATAAATACATTGTTTTTCTTACTTTGACAACCTGTCATTTCTGATAAGTTCCAATATCATCTTCTTTATGTTCCCTTAAAACTTTAAACTGGAATATCTTCATAAGCTTAGGTTGCACAAATGTCCAATTTTATGTGTCAGTATTAGTTTTCAATGGAGATTATATCTCTAAATATTAGTTAGGGGACCTAGGGCCCGTATAAAAAGTTAAATTTTATATTTTTTGGCTACTTTTTATTTTTGCTTCAAACTTTCATTATGTTAACTCAGCATCTGATTTTGAACATTTTTGCAATTGGAAGTAAACATCAAGGACTAACGGTTGCGAAAATAAATTTCTTGCAGGTTAAAACGAAACACCATGTATACTCATAGGATGCAATTTATGCTCAAAAAATTCAGAAGTTAAAAGAAATGTAAGTTAATCATCAACAGATCGCCATTGTCAAACAGGTATTTTTTCAAAAGTAAAAAAAAAAAAAACCTTGATTTTTATATGCAGCATCATGTAATACACTTGCCAAAGTTAAAAATTTCTCAGAATTTTTATTTAAATTCAAGTTTTTATAAATGCGTAAGTGAAAAGAAATATTTACTACTGATGTTTCTAAAGTTTTAGCTTCAAAGGAAATTTTCAATTTTACATTTAGATAACTAGTCATATTTTTTGTTTAAATAATTTTAAATAAAAAAAATTAAAGAAAACGCACGCAAAGCTGCTTTATTTAATTTAGGTTCTTTTTTTTTCAGAAATTGGATCACAATCTGTTATTTGCGGAAAATTCAAAAAGCTTTCCCAAAGCCGTTAATAGATTGATAATGTCTTTGATTTCCTTTTATAGGAACTTCTCTTTAATCTTTAGGAAATAAAAACATTCCAATTAAACTTTTGAAATTCATGGCGGAATGTCTTTTTAAAACAAACACCTTTTTGGAGTAAATTATCACATTTACTTATTTATTTATTTTTACTACGAATGCATAAACTGTATTCCTCTTTAAAAAGGTATTTGCATTTTTGGTAGTGTTTCTTTTACTTGGTATTTTTAATTGGCTAAAATAACATTTGAAAAATAGCAAAAAATACCATAATGCGTTACGAATTAAAAAACAAAATATCTTCTCATTTAAATGAATCAATTAAGGTTTTGAAGCACAAAAATTGCAAATTACTGCAGACACGTCTTTTAGTGTTGCAAAGAATACCTTTTTCAATGCAAAAATGTGTGAATTTCTGGATGATAATTCATCCGAGGAAAGTAACACGGTGGAACAGGAGACAGTTTAAATACGAAAAAATGGATTTAACAGAACAAAAAAAAAGAGAAAATGACACCTGGAGGTGAAATTTATTACATAATTCTATCAGAAAAAAACGAGAAGTAATAAATTTCCAAGAAATCATATAAACAATTCAAATTGCCCAAAAATGAAACTAATCCGAATAAATTAGCAATACCTTTACCGACGCAAAATGGAGAAATGCAGGAAAAAAAAACAGAATGAAGGATAGGCAAGTTGGAATTAGAATTGATCACAAAACTAAATAAGAAAGCAAATAATTAAAAAAATAAAGGAAGAAAGGTACAGACGTTTACATAAAAATAATAAAAAATCTAAATCAATTTTAAAAACATATTCCACACAGAAGAAAAAATACGGAATTGCAGTAAGAGCGATAACTAAATTAGACAGGTTCCCCAGATTGTGGAAAGATTCAAAAAATCAAGATCCAACGAATTGGGGCGTTTTAGGATAGTTTGAAAAGAGTTAAAATGAAAAGAGTGATTCTAACCCCATTGTACTTCAAAACGTTGGTTGATTGATTCCTTTAACTTTGAGCACAAAGGTATTCATTCGTTATTCGTTATTTATCTTCTCATTTGATTAGTTATCGTTTGAAACAACATGAAATTCTCTCCTAATGTTTGATATTTATTTTTCGCTTAACAAGAGCTTTAAACTGCCCTACTTAAGCCTAAACATTTCTATAACTAATCAGTCAGAAAAGAGACTTCATCACATGTTTCTTCACAAACTAGGCAAATGTAGTCCAGTTGATGCGGTCGAAATTAAAGCAAAGTATAGTGAAACCTGTGTAAGTTGACCACTTGTGGTGCGTTACTTTAGTGGTCAGATTAAACAGGTGGTCAACTTATAGAGGTTGAATTATGTGATGTAGATCTAATTCTGTGCCTGAAAATAGTGGTCAACTTAGACAGGTGGTCAACTTACAAGGGTGGTCAACTTTACTGGTTTTACTGTATAGTATTATTTGAGGCTTAAATGTTAATCGAATTATCAAAATTCAAATGCTTTTGAGTGGTAATTTGCCCGATGATGGTAAAATAAGGAAAGGGAAGTTCTTATTTAAATAAATTATAAATTTAACTTCTGATGAATTATTTTTTTATCATTTACCCTCTTCCTTTTTGGAAGAAAAATAAAATTGGTTGCCGAATTATCTTGTAAAATTTTTGCACACATATTTTTGCTTTAATTGTTCTGCTAGATGTCATGAAAATAAAGCATAGTACAAACTCATTAGCAGCAATAAAAATGGATTGCATGATGCACCCTCTAGTAATGTATGCACAGTATACGTGTAGTCTAGATATTTAGATTTGACTCGCCTGAGCACAGGTTATCTAAAAACCCTCAGATTTTCCCATGTTAATAGGACTTTCCCAATTTGCACCAAATGTCATACTGAAGGGGCCACTGCACAACATATGATTTTTTGTGTTGGTTTGGTACGCGAGGATCTACTGAAGAGACCTGCTTCTGTCTTGAAGTTGATTAAGGCGAACAACCTCATGGATCTGATCTGATTCAGAACAGAGAGATAAGTAAGAAGAAGAAGAAGAAGATATTTAGTAACGTTGATGCTGTTTTTGGTATATATAATCAGAATAGATTTTTTCTTTTTTTTACATTTTACTTCCAAGTATGGTAATTGTTTTGCATGCATAAAAACAAAAGCAAAAAGCACTTGCGATAAATTTTACTTGAGTTATTTTGTTTGTAAGTTTTATTATTATTATTACTGTTATTTGCATTAGATTCAGAACCATAGACATAAGAGTAGACCGAGCTTTCCCAGTCTTGCTGATGAAAAAATTGGTTCATGGATACATCATGTGACTTGTGGAAGGTTTGGCGAAAACTTTGGCAGAATGGTCGCTAGATGGCAACATTATCTATAGTTTGGCACTCCACATGTATTTTAAGACGTAATGTGTTTTTATTATAATTTTTTTCCAAGTGCAGAGATTGAACTGTTTTTCTTTTAGTTATGCATTATTTTGACATTAGTAATTAGTTTTTGATCACAGTTTTCAGTAACTTTTATTTCATTTGGAATTACTACGTCAGTGTTGGCGTGAACGTAATGGCTTAAACGTTTTGTAGTAACGCAAAAATGTACTAATCGGTATCTTAAATTGATATTGTAGGTAAAAAGCTTACCATTTGCCGATTCTTTTTGGGGGCTTGCATCTTAAATTGAATGAAGAAAATGCACAATACTATCTAAACGAAAAACTCACTATATTAACAAAATATTTACAACTTAGAATAAGAAATTTACAAATTGGACTCCATAAAATATCATTCTTCCGTATTCCATCAATTCCATTTATTTTATTTCTCGCGGGCGTTGATCGTCTGCTACGATCAACGCCCGCTGTTGCTAGGATATCCACCAGTCACATGATTTGGTTTATGAGCAGCAAAAGGGTTGCCATTGGCTCGATCTATTCTTATTATTAGTCTATGTTCAGAACAATATTGTAAATATTCTGACCTAGGTGATGTTGGAATCGGTCATTAGGATCAATAAATAATAGAAATAAAATTCCATTTTTGAACCGAAAATATGGAAACGATGTTAGTTGCGCATACAAGTATAAAACTTCAGTGAAAATTAGTATGATGAAAATTAATATGAACTCCAGTACTCTTTCTGTGGCATACGTACCACAGGATTCTTTTACTGATTTTTGTCGTGTTTCTTTGTAGCATTTTTCGTGCATTAGACTAAAATGCGACATAAAAAAACAGCATAATATTATCTCAATGGCTTCACAACGGGGACGGTGGAGTGGGAGGAGTGGGTAAGGTGAGGTGTGACACTTTGTGATAAAGGAAAAAGTGGATACTATTTTTGAATTAGTAAAGTACGACACCATTTATGAACAGCTGTCTTCTTACTTACTATCTTTGAAAACTGACATAAAACTTCAACATGTATGAAATAGAGATCCTATATACGGAGAGACTTGACAACGGCGCGCCGCTGTCCACCTTGTTTAGTCCAAGTGTTGTTAGCTCGAAATGCTGCGCTGTGTGAATTTCTAGATTTCTCACGGAATATAGGACATGATATCTTTGAAGAATAGACTGGTTTTTCTTCTCCTTGTATTTTCATCAAACGGAGTGAGCGCCAAGTCTGGCAATCTGGTGCCAATCATTTCGTATCGTCATAGCGCTTACAAAGAAATTTTGTTTTCTCAAAAGTTTGTTCATGAAGGTAGAAAACAAACATATATTTGTGATCTGCACATTTCATTTCATAATATTATAACTAGCTATAATTTTTTCGATACAATGTACACTGATATTTGGGGCAGAAGATGCATTACGGTCTACGGGGAGTGAGCATTTTGGACATAAGATGGCCGCCGCTCTGTAGTTGTCCAATCTCTCCGCATTTAGGATTTCTAGTATGAAAAAGATAACAACATATAAATAAAATAAGTCACAGCGGGTCTTTTTTCGAAGTCTATTTTGCGAGTCGCTCTATTTTCTGTGTTAAAACTTCTATAGCAAATATTTTCCCACACCAAAAACAAAAGCCCTACTTTCATCAAAACGGATTATAAGACCATTCAAATCCCAGTCGTTCCCTTCATAGCACTCGATTTGCAGTTGTCATTATTTAAATGCTATTCGATTCCTTCTCTACGCTCATTCTCGCAAAATGAAGAACATGGTTCAGAAAAGTGAGCCAAATTGAGTTTTTAACTGAAAGCAATGGATGGAAAAATTTTGATGCTTGGAGTTAAAGTGAAAATTAAACGCAGAAAACAAATATAAACCGAATGACTACTATTAATCATGAATGTTTATTATATTAAAGGTATATATGACCATGATTTCCATACAATACAAAAATCGTTTGCAAATTTAATAAACTAAAAGTTTGAAAGTTACACATAACCGCAAAGAAAAGAGGCATGTTAATTTATAAAAATCCTAATGTTTGAGTTTACGAAATTGTTTTTAGTAGTTAAACGTATTATGTGTGATTTTCCCGGCCACTAAACACTGCGAGGATCAATTTTAACACAAAATTTGCAAGTTTGTTTTTGAAGTAATTTTAAATTGCTCCTAAGTTTTTCTTTTCTTTATTTTTCTTCAAAAATAGTATTTTCAAGTAAAATACTATTAGGATGTGAAAGATAAAAGACAAAAAGAAAGTTTTCCTGGAAGAAGGTTAAGGTTTTTTCTGAAATAAAATAAACTTCGTTAACATATATTACACATATATTATATGTATTCATATATATATACAGTCGAGCCCGCTTAATGGAATATCGGATAATAGAATATCCCGCTTAATGTAATAAAATTTCAATGTACTACACCGTTGATGTGTGTTATTTTTATCCCGGATAATGGAATATCCCGCTTATTAGAATAATTTTTCATGGCGAATTGCCTATTCCATTAAGCGGGCTCAACTGTATATATATATATATATATATATATATTATTTAAATTAAGTAAGACAGTTATATTCGTTATTCGTTCTTTAAAAAATAATTTTTACTTTATTAAAGTATTTCATTTCCAAAAAAAACAACATTCTCTCTTGCATTAATATTTAATTCACGTCTTTCGAAACGCGTTGGTAAATGTTCTTACGGAAAATTGTAAAGAACGACGGACTGAAACAGGCTTTTGCGAAATCCGAGAGGTATTTTTATCAAATTATTGTTTGAACTCAACGTCGAGTTTTGTTTACATAAGAATGCAGACTACTTCCTGTTGTTTGCTGACGCCTTTGGTAAAAGAGTATTTATCACAGCCCCCAAGATATAAAAGCCATTTAAATATTAATAGCTTCACATTTCGCATTTAAATTTAAATCCTCAGCTTTACTGCTTTCTCTCAGAAAATTAAGACAAGCACGAACAAAACAGTTTTATTAAAATTCATACATTTGAGTCATTGTGCATTACTTTTACATTGTTTGTTAAATAAAAGAATGAATAAAACAGAATAAAAAACTGTCACAATACAATGGCGGTATCAAATTGATTCCAGCCAATTTTAGAACACGATGTTTTGTTTAGAAAATGTATTCGAAACTTCCTTTTCCAAACTTTCTGCTGTAGAGGTCTGTTGTTGTCTCCTGAATAAACTTTGCATACTTCAATCCGCATTGGTAAAAAAAACAGCGGTCCGAATCTTTAAACCACATGAAACTTCCAATAATTTATCATTTTTTCCGCTATAATTAAGACATCGTAAGCAGTAAGGTAAATTAACTTTGATAAAAATGAACTTATGATTACGCCCTCTCATAAGGCATGTACAGTAAATTCAGTAAGTTACCGCCCTAAAGCCAGGGCTAAGGCAGATATACATGAAATACACCGCCAGCACAGACAATTCCAGCCGAGGACTGCAGTTCCGTGCTTTTTAGCACTCATGACTGAGCAGGAGGTGGAAAACCTCTTAAGGAAGCCTAAAGTGCCAAACAAACTGGTAGCTAATACAAGAATTATCACTGACCAGACGAGTGGCCGAAACAATGGGGCGGTAACTTACTGAATATACCTGCCTTGCCTTCAATATTCGAGTTGAACCGAACCATTGTTTCGGTCACTCGTCTGGTCAGTACTAATTCTGTATTAGCTACCAGTTTGTTTGGCACTCTAGGCTTTCTTAAGAGGTTTTCCACCTCCTGCTCAGTCACTTCTATGCCGGGCTGATGAGTGCTAATAAGCACGAAACTGCCGTCCTCGGCTGGAATTGACTGTGCTGGCGGTGTATTTCATGTATGTAGAGTACAGTTAGAGCTAAAACTAGCGTAGTGAGTTTGTGCAATAATTTTACACTCAACTAAGCGCCCTGCAACTCAATTAACTGCGATAACACTTTTGTATATCTTAAAATTCATAAGGAATGTTGATTTACTAAAATTAAAAACAACTTTTCGAAGGAATATTTTTTTTTTTTTTTGATTATTAATTGAAAAACTGAGTCAACGAATCACGGCAGAACACAAAATCATTACATGTTGCATAGTTAAAGCAATGCCAGTATTGATTAAAAATAAATCACTCTCTGTTATACGTAACTCATAATGACCAATGATAGTCATAAACATGTAAACTTCGTCTTCAAAAAGAAAGTGAATTTTACTATTATGATAAATCCAATAGTTTATTTCGAACATTGTTTGAGAAATCGAATCAAAAATTACGACACCGCAAGATGTCATTACACCTGCACATTCCTGTTACTGTATTTGATTATTTGCATATTTACACCTGCATGCTTTTTAAATATACTAACAGCTATTGTATTTTAAAGTGGAATTACCAATAATAGACCAAAACGTTCGAAAATTACTTTTTCCAAACGAAAACGGATAATACTATTAGAATGAATCCATTTTATTTATTTATTTTATTATTATTAATTGAAAAAATGAGTCGACAAACCACGGTAGAATATGAAGCCATTACAACTAGCTTCCTTACAGCAATGTCATTATGAGATTAGAAATAAAGCACTAGCTTTTATAGTTTACTCAGAATGACCAATGATAATCATAAATATGTAAAGATCGTTTTCAAAACGAAAATGCAACACACTATTAGGATGAAAGCAACCCAGGTAGCATCAACTCATCGGATTTTGCTCGGCCGATCATCGACTCCTCCTAAACTCATCGCGTAATGCACGCTGATATCGTTGCGATCAGAATCCGAGAACGGTTTTCGATGAGCTGTTTTTTATCGGAAAACTATATCCTTACGATCAAATTTTCCGATGAAAATTTGCCGAGCTACATTTCATCGGAAAAAGAGATCGCAACAATCAAATTTTCCGATGAAAATTTTCCTAGCTTCATTTCATCGGAAAAAAAGATCGTAACGATCAAATTTTCCGATGAAAATTTTCCTAGCTGCATTTCATCGGAAAAAAAGATCGTAACGATCAAATTTTCCGATGAAAATTTTCCGAGCGAAATTTCATCGAAAACAAAATCGTAACGATCAAATTTTCCGATGAAAATTTGCTGAGCTACATTTCTACGGAAAAAGAGTTCTTAACGATCAAATTTTCCGATGAAAATTTGCCGAGCTACATTTCATCGGAAAAAGAGATCGTAACGATCAAATTTTCCGATGAAAATTTGACGAGTTACATTTCATCTTAAAAAAAGTAGGTCGTTTAAATTTTCCGATAAAAATTTTCCCAATCCAAAATTTTTGGAAATCTCCCAACTGTTAAAATAGGATAAATTTTATTATCGTATATCCGACTATTGAACAAACGTAAGGCTATACGGATAAACATTCAGGGTTGAGGATCGCAGGAAAAATGACTGAGACTTTGACTCCGAATCCGACTCCTGGATTTTGGAAGGGTTTACTCCGATTTGCTGCAAAATCAATTCAACCTTAACTCCACGATTCCAACCCCGATTACCTCACTGGAATTGCGAACAAAATGAGACACCGACTCTTGAATGATTTCTCTCTATCTCTAAAACAATTCCACTCCGTTCAATTTGACTCCCAAAATTACCGACTCCGACTCGGTTTGCGGGCAAAATGATTGACTCCGACTCTTCACTAGCTGGCGCCACAAGTATATTCACTGAATAAAGTTCTCACATTCCGTTCAGAAATCTGTCATGGCCTTGCCACCCGATAGATGGCGCCACAAATGATTTCCATTTAATACATTATTTTCCTTCAAGGAAAGAGCATTACTTTTCTAGTGGTTAGCATATGAATCGCGTATTCCAGAGGTCTAGGATTCGATTCCCGGCTAAATCGACTTCGATTGAACTCATGAATCAAGTTCATCAAAAGTTGTTAAATTAGAAATTAATTAAACACGTTATTAAAAAGAAATTAAAATATATTAAATAATTGTCCCAAATGACGTCATCCGAAAATACCCCTCCTGAAAGTTTTCAAGATGGCGGAAGGGTCCTGTGATCATCTAAAATGGCGGACCCCCCTTCCCACTGTTTTTTTCCCTCCTACTTGTCCCTACCCAGGTAGCACAAACCATCGGATTTACGTTGGAGAAAGGTTGAAAATGCATCGCAATGGTTGGAAATATGTTTTGGTTAGATATTGTTTTTTTTCATACGCTCATTCGATCGTTCAAAGCATCGGAGGATGGTTTAAAACCAACCTATATCCGACTAAACGCATTCCCAACTTATTTCTAACCTTCAAACCTGTTTCACATTTATGCCCTTTCATTGCATGCTCGTTGCTGATTTGCGCGTTCTGCGAAGCGTGCGTAAATGCGTCCCATAAGCCCCCCTCCCCCCCGCCTCTGCAGTCTTGTTGAGACCCAGGATTTGAAAGGGGTGAGGGAGGAGTGCGCATAGCCATTTTCTTTTCATTCCAGGATCACATACACATTCACACGTGTCGTACTTGCTCACTGCGAATATTCAATCCTCGCAAGTTCAAGTCTTCCAAAGTAAATCAATTCATTTTTCCAACTGTTTTTCTTTCTTTCAATAAATTTTCTCTTTTTTTAACGGGGGGGGGGGACTTCCGATTTAGGGGGTCTCCGATGAATCGAAATTCTTAAAATTTTTGCGCATTCGAACTGATTTTTTTTTTTTTTTTTTTGATAGATGCTTTAACTAGTTTTCTAGAGAATTTTGTGAATGCTGTGAATTTGTTTCAGAATTTCGTGTTGTTCCTTTGCTTAGCCTTGATGGTAATTTTAAACGCACAATATTTAAAAACAGTTTGCTAGTCATACAAATTACACGTGCAATTTACCATAGAAATAAAATTGTGTCTTTGAATGAACTTTTCTCGTTGATGGATAAAATACATTAAAATTCCTTCCATAATAATAAAATGAAAAAAAAAATCAATGAACATGAACTTTTGAATGAAATGGGAGAGTATAATATAGTTCGGCAAAACAATAAAATAAGTACTTTTCATGATATTCAAGTTTAACCTACGTCATTTTAATTGTCATGAAGATTTACTAACTGAATGTGTATGCGTATGATTTTTTTTTTTTTTTTAATTTTTATTCTTATTTCAGGTCAAAGCAAAATTGAACCTTCAAACAAGCTAGGTTATTTTTCATGGCAGAATTTTAAAGTCAAAGATTTTATTCTGTCTTAAGAATAACCTTGCTGGTAATTAATATTTCCTGAAAAAGAAAAAAGAAACTAATGTATGCTTATGAAGATAATTTTCGAGTAATTATTCAAGAAAATAAAAGGTAAGAATTATAAATATCTTAATTTTTGTTCATATTTTATTGAAACGTTTGTAAATGATAGGAAAATGATAAATTGCATTTTTTTTTTAGCATTTTTACTCTTTGAAACAATGTATTGATGTAATGAGTTAAAATAGTAAAAACTTTAAATGAAACAGGTTTGAGAGCAATCAGAGGTAGCAATAAAGGTTATGATGTCACAAAGGGCAAAAAGTCACATAAATTATAGGTACTATACATGATGCAACTATTTCTCTACTATATTTTAATTTATTTTAGCATATAAGAATTTCCATGCTTCAGCATATTTTTTTAATTTTTAGTATTTCTATTTCTACGCTTGTAAAATAATAATGATTTGATATATATTTGGTAAAGTATATTGATTTGATGAGGGAAAATAATAAAAAATTCAAATGAAATAGGCTGGAAAGCAATCTGAGGTAGCACACTATTAAGGTTGCGCATATTAAATTTCAATAACATTGGGAAATAGTTACTTAAATGTTGATTTTTTATCAGAATAGCGTCGGAAAATAATCAGTCTAACGTTGCAACTAACGTTGGAAAATTGTTGGATAAGCGTCGAAATTTATATTGGGATAATGTTAAGAAGTGTTGTTTAAGTGTTGTAATTTACATTGGAATAACGTTTGGAATTGGTTGGTTCACCGTTGCATTTTACGTAGGAACAGCGCTGGAAAAATGTTGAGATAACGTTGGAAACCAATCGTTCGATAACCGTTCTTCTGACGGTGCACTTTAACGTATGTTCTAACGTAAGAGGTCGACATAAGTCTAACGTAATAAGCTAACGTTGGCCGAATGTTCGTGTGCTAGCTGGGTATATCGCAGTTGTTACTACTTCTCATCGTATTTTCATCCTAAATTCATCGCCTCAGAACAGGACTGCTCGTCTATTGCTCCAAATCTCATCGTATTTTCATCCAAAATTCATCGCCTCGGAACAGCACTGCTCGTATATTGCTCCAAATCTCATCGTATTTTCATCCAAAATTCATCGCCTCGGAACAGCACTGCTCGTATATTGCTCCAAATCTCATCGGTATAGGGAGCAAAATTCATCGGATTCCGATAATCGGATTCTACTATTGCCGATGAGACATATTGGAGCAATTTCCGATGAAAACTCATCGGAATCCGATCATCGGTCGATCAAAGTTTGATCGGATTTTGATGAACGGCCGATGATCGGCCGATGAGTTGATGATACTCGGGAATAGTTAATTTTAATCCTTATTTGAGAAACTGAATCGAAAAACTAAGAGAGCAAGAAGTCATTACAAATATCATAGTTACACCTGAATTGATTTTAAAAAATCCATCAGATATTGTACTTACAGTGCTGGGCAAATTATTAGACTAAAACTGTTTTAAAAGCAAATTCTTTATTGATTACATAACTATAGACACAATACATGAAATACACCGCCAGCTCAGTCAATTCCAGCCGAGGACAACAGTTTCGTGCTCATTAGCACTCATCAGCCCGGCATAGGACTAACTGAGCTGGAGGTGGAAAACCTCTTAAGGAAGCCAAGAGTGCCAAACAAACTGGTAGCTAATATAGAATTAGCACTAACCAGACGAGTGACCGAAACAATGGTTCGGTTCAACTCGAATATTGCAGGAAAGGCAGGTATATTCAGTAAGTTACCGCCCTAATAGCCAGGGCTAAGGCAGAAATACATGAAATACACCGCCAGCTCAGTCAATTCCAGCCGAGGACTGCAGTTTCGTGCTTATTAGCACGGTCACTCGTCTGGTTAGTGCTAATTCTATATTAGCTACCAGTTTGTTTGGCACTCTTGGCTTCCTTAAGAGGTTTTCCACCTCCAGCTCAGTTAGTCCTATGCCGGGCTGATGAGTGCTAATAAGCACGAAACTGCATGTCCTCGGCTGGAATTGACTGAGCTGGCGGTGTATTTCATGTATTTCTGCCTTAGCCCTGGCTATTAGGGCGGTAACTTACTGAATATAGACACAATAACGAACAGCGAAATAATTATCTAATATTTAGTATGCATTCCCTTGTTCTTGATGAGCATTTTAAGTCTTTTTGGCATACTTTTCACAAGGTTTACACCATTTCTTAACTTTTTAAAAAAGGAGGTAAAAAATTGTTTATACTCACTATTATATATACTTACTTACACATACTCACTAATTACTTAAAACTAACTTTAAATAGAACAGAACACACTAATAAAAATGACTAGTGAACTGTTTATGCTGATTGAGGTTATGTTCCTGGTAGATAGATAAACAAAGAACATAAACAGAGCAGACAGTGCTGTCACCTGCAAACATTAAATTATGCTAAAATAACGTAATAATCAGTGTACAGTATGTACTGTACTTTAACAGTAAAATAAATAGTATTTTAGTACAAATAGTGTACAAAAACAAAAAAATAAAAGTAAAAAAAAAACACTTTAGTCTAATAATTTGGCTAGCACTGTAATACCAATCTAGTCCTTGTAAGTTTAACTTGAAGTGCGTTTTTAGAAACGAAAACGGATTCTACTATTGGGAAGAATCTAATAAGTTCTCTTGATCCTTATTTGAAAAACTGAATTGATAAATAATGACTGAACACGAAGCGATTATACCTAGCACAGTAACAGCAATGTCTGTATTAATTGGAAATACGCCACCAGCTGTTATACTTAAATCAGAATGACCAATCAGAGTTATAAACATCTGTAGCTCGTTTTTCATATTTTTCTTGCATGAACAGTACTTTTCACACAAGTTAATAACAGAATTTAAGACATCATTTTTCTTGTTCGCTACTTTTCCCGCTAAAATGCACATTATAAGGAGATGAGAGACATCAAACACCACATCCAGAGCAACAATTATTCTTTCAGACGATTCGTACTCGAACCAAGTTCCTGTAAATATGTCATACATACTTACCGAGCATCTGAAAAGAATTTTTGCCAACCACATTAAAGCAATTTCTCTAAAAACAGAATCAACTTCCGATACAATTTTAGTGATATAGCAATAAGTTAAGCGTTGTCTACGAATGTTATCAATTGTGCAATCATTTTCATTTTTCTTAAATTTTAAGCAATCACAAATGCACTTGAGTTCCATTTCCAAACACAAACATAAGTAGGCGTAAAAGAGCACATGCGTGGGTAGGCCTATATAGACGTACGCGACGTACAGCACCCAATAAAATATGTTGAAAAACAATAAAATATTGTTGACATATTGTGCCGCAGTTGACAGCATAACATCTTTCGTCATTATTAGAAACATTGCATACGATAAGTACACACATGAAAATAATACTACTCCAGCAAACATTATTTTTATTTTCTTTCGGATAAAACAATGTGTACTTTTGTTTATATCTTCATGAATAAAGCACAACTTTCCCAAAATATGAGTCAAAGTCTTCTTTCTTTTTAACAGTACGTTATTAGCTATTGTGAAAACAAAAATGTCAACGTTTCCAGCTATGAAAAAAGGAAGATGGGTCATGACATAATATCCATATATTAAAGAAAATGCTAGGTAAATATGAGGGGAAACAACCCGGAATAAAAGCCATATTGTACTAGAACAGGTTCTACATTTTATTCTACGTTGTTTTTCTGAAAAGCTACATTCTTCTTCAAGTCCTAATGCAAATAAAAGCCTGGACAGTAATTTAGGAATCTTCCACATTATGTGCAATGTTTGATGTACTATCTACAAGGTCATCCCGCGAGAGCAATATGTTTTTTTGCAAAAGTTGCTCAAATTAAGTGAACCATGCATATTATGACATTAATTAATTACTATTACGTGCTTCAGTGTATTCAATAAAAAATTTACATTCCGGGGGTGATTTTTGTTTGCAGCCATAGGTTATTTCTGATCATATGTGATCTGCAAATTTTATGATCTGCAAAATATTAATATAAAAAAAAAACTTTAAATCATATATTGTAACAAAAACTTAAAAATAACATCTTGCTTTTTGCTCCAACTGCAACACGTGAACTTTTATTCAAAAACAGCTTTGTACAAATTTGACAACACTCTCAAACTTGTTTTTATATTTAAGTTATTCAAAAATGCAGTTCAAAAGCATTTTTGAAGTTTTCATATGAATTTTATGTACGAAAACGTAAACTGATTTTTCTATTTCTTCATGATAATAATACTTCTAAATCTTATTAAATAGATTAGTTCAGTACAGAGAGAATGATAGACTTCAGTATTTTATTTTCATGATAGTATTTATATTTCTTCGAATATGTTCACAAAGCAAACTAAAATACCAATGTAGACACTTTAAACGTGGTTGTTGAAATAAGTAAACTTCGGAAATAGTTGCATACATATATGAACGATATTATTGATGAGTGAATCGAGATAAATGTGAAATACCTTGACTAAATACGTACCTGATCAGGTATGTATTGAATTGTGTAATAGTTTTACACACTAGAAGAAAAGTACTGCAGTGTAAAGCTGGTTTTCATAAAGTATTATCAACGGGAAAGGAATTCTTAGAAACACATAAAATGTTCAGTTTGTCACTGAAAGGCAGTTAAAAGTAAGTAAATTGAGTTTTTCTAAACTTAATCGTATTTTCTTCAACTATTCAAAGAAATATATAGAAATAAAAAGTTAAGAATATCCCAGACAAAAATGCAGTGTTTGTCTTTTACACATATGGGATACAATGCGTCGCTATTATAACAAATAAAAATTCCAGTTTCTTTTTCTTAGGAAGAAAGCTGGCTCAAGCGTTACGAATCTCAGCTATAAAATATGATTTCGATATTAACTTATGATTCTCTTGAACAACTTTTCAGAGGTGAGAATTTCTGCTGAACGATAAAGATTAATTTGCCTTTAATTCGTTCAAAAATCCCAGCTAATAAAGTTAATATTTTTCTTCAAAAAAGTTATTAACTCAAAACACGGCTGATTCCTTCTATTATTTGGAAAATACTGAATTTAAAGTTAAGTCATTAAATAAATACGAATGAGTATTGAAAATAATAATTAAAATCATTAGTCGTGGGTTTCATACAAGTAAATCAATTTAAATGCATCTCAGCACGATTTTCTTTTTGTCAGCACTTAATGATGTCTCGCAAAATAAATGTCCATCATTTTACAGATCAGATTGCAATATTGCAATGGAACCATACTGCAAAATTTATGATTATTTATTGAAGAAAAAAAAGGGCAATGATAACCAAATATCAGTAAAGATAACTTGTATCGATGAATGAGCAAATGGTTTCGACCAACGAATTAATGCAAATCCAAAAGTTGCGTGAGTTGATGGTTTCTTTCTAATGATCA
This sequence comes from Uloborus diversus, assembly GCF_026930045.1. Lineage (NCBI taxonomy): Eukaryota > Metazoa > Arthropoda > Arachnida > Araneae > Uloboridae > Uloborus > Uloborus diversus. The sequence continues at coordinate 34,039,053 of NC_072732.1, forward strand.
TCGGGACTCAATCGATTTTTAAACAATATTAACGTTATTTTTCCACATTTATTCATGCATCGAAAAAAAAAAAACCTAGTATGTTGTGGCCATTACGAAACTTTCTTCTATATTTTTCTTTTTTTTTCTGATCCCTCCCCATGCTTGACGAGGAAGCAATATTCCCAACAAAAACAAAATTACACATGCAAAAACTTGACGACCATCCCAATGTCTGAACTATTGCAAAAGCAAAGCAAAGAGCGAAAATTGAAAGTTATTTTAAAAGCCTTGCTTCAATTAATTACAAATATTTTATTTGTTATCAAACATAAGATGGCAACAGTTAAAAATTTTAAATCATTGAGATAATATTTCCTATCATTTTCACACAATTAAAATCACGAGAAATACGCAGACGACAATCTATTACGATTTATCTTTCTTATTGTTGCATTAATAAAGCTATTTTTATTCGCTAAAAAAATAATGATAATAAAAATAAATCAGCACCTCTTGGCGCGATTGGCGCCAAAATTGAACCAAAGCCTGTTTACATATGGATTCACATATATTCCAAATTTCAACCAGAACGTAGCATTACTTCTTGAGATAGGGCGCTCACAATGGAAAAAAAGAACGGGCGATTACGCTACCCCCTTTTTAGCTGTTGACACCAAAATAAAATCAGCTTTCATACCCACTAAGGGCTACTTGCCGATAAATTTTTCTTTCATTCCGTTCATTATTTCTTGAGATACAGCAGTCAAAATTGACGACAAAAAACGTTCTATAGCTCAACCCCCGTTTGAGTTATTGACACCAAAATTGAATCAGCACCTGTTCCTGTTACTGGCAACATATGGACTAAATTTTGTTTGATTCCGCCAATTACTTCCTGAGGAATAGCAATCACGCGTAACTCAAAAAACGTCCTATTGCTCCACCCCCTTGGATGAATTCGCGCCAAAAACCAATGGGCGCAAGTTCACATAGGGGCACATATGTGTACCAAATTTCGTTCGATTTCATGCGCTAGTTTTTGCTGTAGAGCGGCCACAAAAAACTGGTCACACACAGACGTGACACACATACATACACACACACATACACACACATACACACAGACAGACAGACATTTTCCAAAAATAGTCGAAATGGAAACAGCACACCTCAAAACGTTCGAATCCGTCAAAATTCGAAATTCGAAAATTTGCACGAATCCAATACTTTCTTCTATATATTAGATATAGAAGAAAGTAAAAAGTGTTGGAACATACGACACATTGGGTTGGCACTAATTTAACTATTTAAATTTAAACTATAATCATGCTAAACCGGATATGGAATCAAAAGTCATATATATATATATATATATATATATATATATATATATATATATATATATATATATATATATATATATATGTATATATATATATATATATATTAGGGTGTCCCAAAAAAATGAAAGTCGTTTTTTTTTAACGCATACCCTCTTATTTTTTTAATTTTATATCAAAACCGTTGCAAAAAAAGTTTCATGCACTTTGAAGCACGGTAACCCGTGCCGACTTGCGCCTAAACGTGTAAATAACACGTGTATTCCTAAACAATCGAACGCAGGCGACGCGATACTTTGCGAAGCTCAAAACAGCTGTAAATGGAGCTCAGAAAACAAATCAAAACAGAAAAACAGATGTTGGGGGCTTATGCGTGGAAATGTGAAAAACGTTAAAAGTGTCAGTACGAATACACTTCGGTCAGTGAGCGCAGTATAGTTCTTCCATAATGAACGAAACATGGCAGTGGAATTGCGTAGTTCGATAAAAAAGAGATATTTTTAATAGGAGTCGTAAAACATCAAATTACGGACTCAAAACTTCTCTCCAACGAACAAGTTCTGTCTATTTTGTTTTATAACATTCGAGTAGTAAATTTAACCATCAGTGAAAGTACAAATCTCGCTATTCAGAAATGAATCATCTTATGGGAAAAGACACGCATTTCCACCAAATCGTGGCCAAATTGCGTGACTAAAATTAAAAACCTGTAATTCTATTTGAAGAGACTTACAAAAAAAAAAAAATGCAAAGAAACTGCAAGAAGTATTCAGGCAGCGCCAACTAGAATTTGTGAGTAATTTAAACTATTTATTTGATATTGCACACATGTTGATGTACACCAGTTAATAAAATGGAGGAAGATATGATTTTCTTGATACTGAAACAAGTATATCAGAACCTGAAAGAAGAGTACCAGAACCTGAAACAAGTATATCAGAACATTGAACAATTATATCGGAACCTGGAACAAGTACATCAGAACCTGGAACAAGTAAATATGTAATGAGGTGCAATTTTATTACTCCTAAATTAGTTGCAGCATTGGACAGGTGTCAGATAAGTATATGAGTTTCTGTGCTTATTCTTGAAGCTACTATTGACGCACTTGGGTGTAAGGTTGATAAATTTCCGATAAGTAAATCTTTTCAATTCAAAAAATTCGAACCGACGACGAGCAGAAGGAGCGCGAGGAAATTATAAAAGCTTTGAGTGCTCAAAAATCAGAAGACGGCTAAATTATTGTTATTTTATATGGATGTAAGGAACAACTCATTGCTGTGCCTAAGCAGGATAATTATACAGGAAAAGAACAGGCACAGGCTGTTTGGAAGGCAGTTTTAGATTGGGATCTCAAAGAGAAAGTTGAAATTCTCTATTGTGATACTACAGCTTCCAATACAGGTCATTATAATAGTACTAGCGCCCTTGTTGAGCAAAAATTTGATAGAGAAATGCTTTCCTTTGCTTGACGCCAACATATATATATATAAACTGGTATGAAAGGCAGTATTCGAAGCGAAAATTCAGCAAGTCACAACAAGTCCTGATATTCCACTCTTCAAAAATCTCAGAGTTTTGGAAAAACATCGATCCCACTAAAATACAGTGCTATAGAGGAGCTGCGAAGTTGTTTCGAACTGTACCCGAACTTGAAAATTTACTTGTCTTTTACGGTGCTGAACCTACAAATGTAACGGTCAAGGATGGCTATCGAGAGTTGACAGAACTGTCTATCACATTTTTAAGTGGAGATACAGAAAATAAATATAAAATAAGACCACCGGGAACCGTGCATTAAGCTCAATGGATGGCTGGAGCGATTTACTCCCTAAAAGACTATTACTATTTAGTTCACAACTAAAATTAGATACAAAGGAAAATGAAGCATTGTCAGACGTCGGCTTGTTTGTAGTGACGATATACGTGAAACCATGGCTTCAAAGCATTTTGGAAGTCAAAGCACTCAACAAAGATTTGTGCTTTTGAAATGTTTAAAAGCGTAAGAAAATGTGGAACAATTATCATCCAGCATTTATGGTATTTATCTGACGAAATTGGCCTCTTAGCTCTTTTTGATGATGAAGTAGAAGAAGAAAAAAAAAAAAGAAAAGAAAAAAAAAAAGGTGACCCATGAGAAAAATACATTCCTTCGATGTAAGATCTTTGTGGTTCATTGTATGGTAAGTTATGCACATTGATTTCATCTAGTTGTTTAATTATTCATTTATATCGTGCATTTGTTACCGGTTATTTTATTATTTTGCAGAGAAAGCAATTGATGATTTCATATCAGCAAAAAGTCAGTCATTGTTCACTAGACTTAAAAACTGATGATAGTTTTCTCAACGAGAGTCCCTCTTTATGTGTCAATAATACTTCATTCCTTGAAGTGAGAAAGATGGTTTCAATGCTCAAAGCAGTAAACGATGTAGCTGAAAGAGCGGTAAACATGATGCAGGACTTTCATGGTTTGCTACCAGCTGACGAGGAGCTAAAACAATTTGTGTTACGTTGCGTTCGAGAGCACCGGAAGATTTATCTTGACTGCAAGATGCAAACATTGAAACAAAAATATCTGCAGTGATGTTTCTTGTAGTGTAATATTGTTGTAAATATATGCTTTAAATAAATTGATGTCACGTGTAGTAAGGAATTATACAGTTAGCAATATTCCTACTGTAGTCGCCGTACAGGATTTCAGGTCCAACTTTGCCCTCAAGTCGGCACGGGTTTCCGTTATTTTATTGCAATAAAATTTTTTTCTGATGTTTCTGAGGTGAAAAGGAAAAAATATGGAGGGTATGCGTATTCGATTTCCCAAATTTTTTTTTTCGCCATTATATCTTGGGACACCCTAATATATATCTCTTCTCTACATAGTATAAAATGAAGTGTCCAAAAAGCGTCTGTTTGTTTGAACTCGCAAAACTCGAGAACTACCCGGCCGATTTCGCTGAAATTTTCACAATTTGTTCCTTTAAGTCCTGAGAAGATTTGCAGACCAGTTCGGAAAAAATTCGATGAATAGTTCTTTTTTTTATTCCAATTTAGGTCCAATTTTCACATAAATTCCTGAATATGGGGGTAAAAAATTACTCGCAATTAGTAATATTACATATCGTTGGAAAGGGTAGAATTTTCCGCGTTCTACGCAATTTGTTCCAACGCTCTAACTTAATTGCGGCGGGAGTTATTTACGTTTTTAGCTCGAATTTGTTTAGGCTTAGCTGAAATTTAGGCACTACTTTCTTCATTAAATCCATCAATAAAAAGTGAAGGAATTGTCCTACAGTTTTCGTTTTGACACCATTGAAAAGAGCTACCTTTTTTACTTCAGATCTAACTCGACCTATGGTCGGAAGTTTAATTCTCTATCTCCATTAGAAAAAAAAGTTAAAGCGAATTCAATGAAGTTCAAATATATGTTCTCTATTCAAGTTTTTAACCATTTTATTTTGCGTTTCCACGGTAACGCTTTTTGAATCCATTGTTTCTATCTTTCTCATTTTCAATTCTGAAACTTATTTTATTTTGTGTTTCCATAGTTACGCTTTTTAAATCCATCTTTCTCATTTTATTTTAATTTCTTAAAAGTATTTTAATATCAGTCGTCATTGTTTGGAGTTGAAATTTTGCCTGATGATTTTTTTTCTCTTTTATTTATTCCTGATTGCTGAATATACGTTACTTGACACAATTTTTGTTTTCAAAATAGACCGGGCAAAGCCGGGCAACGCAGCTAGTATAAAATAAAACATAAATTAAAAGAAATTAAAATACATTGAAAAAATAATAAAGGATTAATTAAGACGAATTGATATTAAGCAGAGAGAAACAGAAATAAATGTAACAAAAAAAATCGAACCCCCATCCCCTGAAAGAGGTGAAACTATTCACGAACAAATATTCTCGGTGGATTCATGAGCAAAAAATATTTAATTACAAATTCGAAAATTTCGCTATTAAGTGGGATCGTGAGTCGCATTTGGAATTGAAAATTTATTATTTGAGACTCGTCATTGTAAAATACCCACAAAGTACATGCCAAGCATGTGCTTGTTACTCACATAGGTGTTCAAGTAATGGGATCGGTCACTAGCAGCAACCTTTGGTGAAGGACAGGGGTCTCTAACTAACGGCACATGGACAAAATCCGGCCCGTGGTAAGCTGAAAGAAAATCATTTTTTTTTCAATTTTATTATCTATTTACTTTTAAGCATTTTTAAGAAAAAAATAAACCGAAAAAATCTCAGACATGCTCACCAAACGCTTAGTTATAAAAAAAAAAAAAAATCCACACCTTGCCTCCAAAAACTTGCATTGTAGCCCTAGGTATATGTTGGTTGTCTCTGGTGTAGGATACCCTTCCCTTCATTACTAAGCCAAAATACTGGAGGTAGGGACAAACAGGTGCTGCCGTGTACAGGATAAAGAGTAAGTCGAACTCCTGTCTTCTGTTGTTACATATTGACGGGGTTATTCATTCCGGATGCTCGGTGGAAAACCAGCGCCTTTGAAATTCTTAATGGGTGTTAGTTTTTTAGGGAGTATATTTCTCGGGGGGGGGGGGGTGGAGTCGGCAGTGTTATAATTGAATGTATGCTGTCGAATGATTGTTTATCGAATGATTCTTAGGGATGATTTGGTAGTTCAATGGTATGTTTCTAGCGAAAGGTGTTATTGAATGAATACATGGACAGGTCTGTGGGTGACTCCGGTTGTGTGTCCCGTTGGTGGAATTAAAGGTTGGGGACGCTAATAAGGTTCTAACTTGAGAGGTATTAAAATTAAAATTAAATTTTATGTAAAAAAGGGAAATACTTCAGTTGAAAACCCGAGGGGCCCTCTTCCCCCTTACGTCCACTTTCGACCACACCATTGGGTAATGAACCCCGAAACATGTGTCTGTAGTAAATTTGATATTCGTGCTACAAAAGTTGGTTATTTCCCGTTATTTTTCGCTACAAAAGTGTTTATTAATTTCTTAATGAAACAAGTGGTTTACTTTTCGTGTAATTTATTCATTGGGGGGGGGACAAAAAGGCGGAGGTGGGAGGTTAGGACGCAAACTGCGGGATTGTAATTAAAGTTTTTATGGGATTTTGTTTCTTTTGGGGGTATTGCAATTGTGGGAGAGCTCCGTATGTGGTGCACCATCGCTCTTGAGAGGGATGGATTTGGAATGGTTTTAAAATCGAGTGATTGCTTCTTGCGTGCTTTATTTGAATGGAGTTATAAATTAAGGTAGAATTTTCGATTATCGAGAGATTCCTTGATAATCGAACGACATATTTTCGAACGACAATTATTAAGGAATTATTATATTAGTACTGAGCAGATATAGAGGGAGGGGGAAGGGGAATAGGTTGTGTGCTCTAGTGGTAGTGGTGGTGGAGATAAAAGGTAGAGAAACGCTTACCGTATTTGAAGCTTGACAGTTAAAAGCTCAAATAATTTTTTCATTAAAAAACTGGGGGATAATAATAATATGGGCGGGTCCTCAGGCGACATTAACAGGTTTGAACTTGAAAGTTGTTTTAATTAAAAATATATTTAAACTAAAAAAAGGAAAACTTTAGCAAAAAGTCTGAGGGCACACCATTATCCTACGGCCGCCCTCAACTGCACCACAGAGAAATGGAACAAACCTCTAGAATGGTTTACTTTTCGAATGATTAATTTGCAGAGGTGCTCGCGAGGTACTGGAGTCGATATGGCACAAACACAAACCAGGTAATGGACGTTTGTGAGCCCTTAGCTCTTTTTAGTACTATCGTTCTAGGTAGGAGAGGGGGGGGGGGGGTGATTGTCGCAAGTTGGACGTCATTGCAAGCAGGGACGAACGGACACCCCTGTCATTATATATGGTTTTAGAATCGAAAAATTGCTTGTAAGTTGCTTTTTTCTAACAGAGTTACCCAAATAGTACACGTCGTTGAGCAAACGCTTTAAATCGGTTGTTAACACTGTCACGACCATGTTAAAGCGTTTATGTAACGCTTAAACGCAAAGTTTTTATAATGCAGGGGTACCCAACCTCCTAAGTACGATGACACCCAGCCCTCAAATGCGAAGGAGAACCTCAAGAATGAGTCTCCTAAAGTAAGACCAAAAGCCCTCTCAAATTACCCCCTCCAAATAAAACTTCAATGACGCGATCTGTGCTATGGACCGCCCCCTCCTACCGTACCCTCTTGTGGGCATCCCTGTATAATGTTCACTATCGAGCTACTCTTTCGGATGATTTGAAAACGGAATAAATTTGCTTTTCAGAGAAACTTGGTATTTAGTTAAGTCCTTTTGAGTACCAGCGCATTGAAAAATTAAGCGCAACCACGGGACCCAAAGTTGAGAAATGGACCGTCGCCCAAGCAGAGCGTTTTCCCCAAGTCAGTAACTGAAAGAGAAAAATAAAAATGAACGAATAAAAAAAAAGCAAAATAATCATGAACTTCAATGCCACGTTAATGCTTACGTTCGACGAGCACGAATGGTAGCGACCGGTTGGTTAACCACGTGACAGCAATCACGTCAGCGATTACTAACCGGTTGTTCACGAACCAATGCTTCATCGAACGCTTTCGTTTGATTACCGGTTACTTGCGCAGACATGACGCAGACGAATAACACGCAAGAGAAATACATATAAATTGTCAAAAATGTCACGTGCTTCCATCAACCAATCAACCAGCTACAGTTGCGGTCGACCGGTAGATCAACCGGTGAGGCTCATAAAACGACATCGGAAGCAACCAGTTAACCAGTAGCTCTCAAAAACGCTGCGATTAGCCAGGGCCCGATTAAGATATCGAGGGGTCCCAGGCCAAATATTTTTTGGGGCCCCCTGTATTCAAACTTTATAACTTTAGCCGTTGGTTGAAACAATTTTAGCCATAGACTAAAGAAATTTCAGCGATTTGGGGACCCCTAAATATCCGGGGCCCTAGGCTAGGGCCTAGTTGGCCTATTCAGTAATCAGGCCCTGCGATTAGCAACCGGTCACTCACCGGTCGGCCGGTGAGGTTCGTCTAACGCAAGCATTAAGTCACTCGTAATTTCAATGCGCGGAGAATTCCAATCCTTTGGAAAACACAGACAAAAATATTTTACCCTCCCTCTCTCCTCATTGTTAGTCACATAAATATAATTCAATTTCCACTTCTCCCAATAACAACAGAAAAAAAGAAAAAAAAAATAGCAAAGCAATAAACAAGAACAAATGAGTTCATCTGCGCAGAGCAAAATGACTGATTCCCCATTTTGTTTACATTATATAACTTATTGCTTCAGCGCCCGTTGTCATGCGAGATAACCATTTATATATATTCGCAAGAATCACTCTAAGTGTAAAATAAATCCGAGAAATCGACACCCTTCACAAACTAAAGGTGAGGCGCACCACTTCAATCGTTACGGAACATCTCGGGAGGGCAGCCGAGAGTTAAAGCGGTCCTATTGTCAGTTTAATAGACCCCATAACCATAAACCTACGAAATTTAAACTAATTCAAATCCAAGCTGAGCCTTCCAAAGGCCGAGCCCCTATTTTCTGACGAGCTAACACGGCCTCTCGTCGAACCTGCATCCCCCAAAGATAGAAAGCCCCCAAAGAAACTAAAAAATCTGTTAAATTGACCCCCTAAAATAGGCTCAATCAATTACTTATCAATAATTACTCAGCATAAATATAGGAAAACAACAAAAACTTGGCCTACTTGAAAGTAAAAACTAGAATTTTTCAATTAAGGGGGCAAAGGCGATTACCCCCGTGAATTGAAATTTCATAGGCTACGTGTATGCGTCATGACCACTCAGGCCCATTACTTCAAATTTTACAATAGAGGCACACAATGCATATTATACCCTAATATCAAAAACTTCATGTATGTAACAATTTCTAAATGTCAGAAGCGGTCACCCCTTCTTGACCCGTCAAAATACAGGCTTGATGGCTACGCCCCCCCTCGTGCTCAACCGTTCGAAAACAACCCAAGAACTCAACTGTTAAAAAAGTCCAGGGCGTCCCCCCCCCCACTCCCCGAAGGGCGATGGCGCACCCTCTCAGTTGTTACGGATCATCCGTCTAGGAAAAGAGTCCCCCCCCCTCGAAAATGAAATAAAAGATCTTTATGAAAAAAACACCCCTAAAAAATTCAATGGCGTTGACTGTGCCATGGTCCCCCCCCCCTTCCCCACTCTTTTTTTTTGTAAAAACCCTTATAGTCAACTCAATACTGAAAAAGTTCAGAAAATGAATGATTTACTCGAGATCTCGAATTAAGACGTCTCGATATCTCTGTTTACAACATCTCGAGATCTCGATTTACAACATCTCGACATCTCGAGAAGTCAACTGCTCGAGTACTCGATTCAAAAGATCTCGAGAAGTCAATTGCTCGAGTACTCGATTCGGAAGTTCTCGAGAAGTCAGTCGCTCGAATACTCAATTCAAAAGATCTCGATTATCAATCACTCGAGTTCTCGGTTTGAAAAGATTTCGATTATCAATCGCTCGAGTTCTCGAATTAAAAAGATCTCGATTATTAATCTTTCGATTATCAGAAGTACTCGATTCCCGAGATCTCGATTATGCCCATCACTTTTATTTAGTCTGTAATAAATTTTCTTTATTTTAACGATGATAAGACATTATGTTCAAAATACTAACAGAACCACATTAGGTGTCAAAGTAAAATATGCGTAAACGTGCCCCGTGTCCGGGGCTAGTTTACGCAACCGACTTGGACTCAAAAAAAAAAAAAAAAGAGGTTAAAAACACAAACTGAGCAACAACTGAATATACCAGTTTTGACTCCATTAACTGCTTCATAAAACCGCAATGTCTAAGTATTCCTAAGTTAAAATATAAAATTTGGAAAATTTACTGGACAAAATCCGTGTAAGCGTCCCCGGTCTACCTTATGGTAAAAGAAGTTATCCTAACCACATTAAAAGTATTTATTTAAAACAGTAGAAATTAACTGCAAAGAAAGACCAAACGCCAACCATTGCATATGAAAGCCTTTTGTTTCAAGTTTCTTTCCTTTTTTTACATTTTTTGTTAATTTTTAACTTTTACAGGAAAATAGGGTAACAAAGCTATCAATGCTGTCACAGGGATGAGTAATTAGTTTTCATCTTCAATACTATTTGAAATCACGCTTTACATTGAAAAATAATATCTGGCATATTACCATAAAACATCCATCAAGAACGTTATTTTTCAGTTCGAGCTGCATATATTTTTTAAAAAAATGTGCCTACCGTTAGAAAATTAAATTCATGAAATATTTTTCTCGTTAAAAAATTATGAAGATTGGTAGTCTTTAGAGTATTATTATCTAGGAAACACATACGACCCAGAAGTTTGAAAAAATGCAGCAATTGTTATGTAATAGTATTTTAAATGATGTAGTAAAAAGTATTTTAAATGATGTAACAGCATTTAAAATACTTTTTTGTTACCCAGTATTTATTTTCATGATAAACTGCAGTTAGAACGAATGATGTTCACTCTATATTGATTTCCTTTAAGGTTGTATTGCTGGCGCGAAAGAATTGATTTTTAAGCAACCCAAGATAATTTAAAAAATAGTCAAAACGTGAGCTCTATGTTCAATACAGTTTTAAAAATGTTTGGATTTTTTTGCTTATCATGCTGAAGATTTAAAAAAAGTAATTTAATATAAATGAGCAATAAGGTGTCAGTGCCTAAGAAAGAAAAACACAGTAACATGTCTAAATATGTCAATAACGTATTGAGGTGTTTCAGTAACTTAAAATAAGTATTTATAGAACTATCTTTTCAAAATAAAATAATATTTGGAAGAAGTTTAGATGGAATTTGTTGTTTAATTCGTAAAAAATATGAAAAAATAGATACTTCAAACTGATGTTCTACCTTACGGGAAAAAAACTGATTCATGTTATCAGTATGAAAACTAAGATGAATTGCTTTAGTGAAGTTATGAAAGCTAGAAAGCTTATAAAATACATTGCGTGATTTAGAAATTTTATTGAACCCATCATCAACATCAAGATACGTTTTTCTAGAAGTAAATTATTTTCTTCACATGGACATGGAATGTTGGTAAAGAAAGTGAATAAATACACAGTGGCTGTTGAAAATGGCATATATCTCAATAAAAGCATGTTGTCAAGTTGGAATTATTATGATGCATTATGAGCATTACTAAGTGACGAATTTTTTGTTTTTGATGTAGTTTTTTTATAATTGGTAATCTATAAACTTGGTTAACTGAAGTTCTTTTGAAAATGTAATATTCTCTTTTCCTATTAATGTTGTTCCAGATTTGAGGATTTTTTAAAGAATAATTTCATTGAAAATACGTTTCAGTAAAAACTGATTTAATGACTGAAATCATCAAATCAGTTATTATTATCAGCAAAGCTTTTGGGAAAAACAATAATAGTACAGTACAGTTTAATGATAACCTAATTTGAAGTAATTGCATTTTAATGCGTCTAACAGTGTTGTGCAATAAACGCGGTTACGAACAACCTAAGGTTTGTACACAACATCGGACATTAACTTTAAAAACTTTACAAGTAAATTACAGTATTTCTAAATAATGTGTTTTCGTTACATGCTTATTATTGTGCGCATGTTATTGTTAAAACTTATTTAAAAACCCCTGATATTTTTGTATTTGTAAACGATCCACTTTTTTCAAGCATATAGTTATTTTTGAAATTAACATATCTACTTCATTTAGAAGTAAGTGGTATTAGATTAATAGAGTAGGACAAAAGAGCTTATTTTGGATCTTGGAGCAGTCATGTTAGTCGTATCTAAATTGTTATCATATTTGCTGCTTGCTTTCGGCTTAGAATTTAGAAATGCAAAACACGATGATCTACGTACACAAGCTAGAAGTAAAACACACGGTAATTTCAACGCGTCATGTTTGAAATTCGCACTCGTACTCCCTCATGTGTGCATTGCATATACTTTAGTTTATGGGTACTACAAAATGGCGAATATTCCTTTATACGTAGTGGAACATTTGGATATTTTAGTCTTTTTAATTGTTAATGATTTACTTCATTATAAAAAGAAAACCTTAAGCGACTTTTGGAAAACCTTGTCGTGTTTTAAGTACAAAGAATGTAAAAAAGCGTATGAAATTATAGAAAGAAAAACTAACGTTATTCTGATAACATTGTTATTGTTTTCAACGGTTTATTTTTCGTACTCAATGTTTCTCATATTTACAAAAGTAATGGATACGCCAACCCCAAATTCATATGCAGGCAGTGTTTCATTTCTTTTTAGCCTATTTTACTGGTTGATCTACGTCCTATATGTATATGTAGGCCTGCCAGTACACATTGTTTTGTACACAAGTATATGTCTGATGTTAGAAAATGAGTTTCAATCTTGTTGTGCTGATTTGAAGTGCATGATTAGTGCACAATGTTTTTCAGTTATTGATATTTGTAGGCAACGTCTGGCGTATTATAATTTTTTGCAGTCAACATCAAAAGCAAATTCTGTTTTTAAAGAAGCACTTTTCCTGTGGTTAGTAAAAATTCTTATACGATGCTATGCAAGTATTCATGATATATGTTCAGGGACCTGGTTTGAATATGAATCGCCAAAAAAAATTCTTGTCATTCTTGATGTAGTGTTTGATGTCTCTCATCTCGCAATAATATGCATTTATGCGGGGAAAATTGTTAAGGGAAAAAATGAAATCATGAATTATATCATGGAACTGTGTGGAAAATGCGACTCCGACAATAAAAGCGTTGTTATGGGGCTAGAATTATACTTGTCTGCAGTAAGTTACTCCGATTTGAATTTGAAAGCCGGTGGAGTATTCCCTATTAGTGCAAAAATTGCTGTAACCATGTTGGGTGTATTAGCCACTTATTCTGTTGTTATTTATCAGTTCAGTTTAACAAAAAATTAAATATAAATTAACTGTACAGAATACAAGTGAAGTTTTTAAGTTTTAGAATAAGAGGGATCTTTCTTCCCACCTTGTTCGTACGTGCATCTAGTATTAATTGTTCGAACATCTTGAAAGAGTTGAAAGCATGTGTTTAGTGCTTCTTTCAAGAAATTTTTACCTTCATGACATGTTTAATAGTAATAATTTTTTTCTTTTATTTATAGGTTTTAAATGGCAACAATGGTTGTTTAAAAAATAAAATGGTGTGAGTTCTTTCTTGTTGTTGAAGCAATGACTTCAAAAACGTTGGTTGAATAAATAAAGAAGCAGTTACTTCACTGCTTATTAATAGGTTTTGCGTATTGTTACATTATACAATACATTATACTTTTGTTATTGATCAAAAGTGTTTTACTCCGAATCAGAATATTAGAGCAGGAGTTAAACTCTAGGTCTATGGATTTCGAACATATGTTTTGGTACTTTCATGGAAAAATACATTGTTTTAGTTCCTGAATCTGTTGCATAGTAGATATGTGTGCGTAATTTTTTGGATAATTTGCATACATTTTTTTCAAAGCGGTGAAAGTGCATAACATATTTTTACACCTAATAAGTGTAAAGCGTGAGACTTATCAAGAAACATGGATGACGCTAAGTTTAAATTGCTACGTTCATGTTACATTTATATGTAAGTAACAACTTTTTTGCTGCTATGTATGAAACATTTCACTATATTTATATCTGAAAAATTATATCAAATTGATAAGTGAATATTTCTTTAGATGTGTACAGTAATCTCTGCTTGATGTAATTGCAGTTAATTATATCATTCATTTATTGCTACCAAAATCACTTCGTTCCTATTTTCTCAATTAATTTATAATTCTGAATATAACTTCGTGCGATTATTACATTGCTTAATGTTATCAGTTTTCGAATCAGGGATCGGGTTTCTATTGAAACGATTGGAAACTAAATCGCCCACTCAAGACCTGACAAAAAGGGTGATCAGGAAACTAAAACAGGATAGAAATAGCATCAGAGATGACAGTTCGTGAGCTCGAATCACTGATAGAAATTGATAAAAATGAATCAGAATTTTATTTAAACTAATCGAATGATAAATCTGATGAGTTAAAGGAAGAATCTTTATGTTGAACCACCAACTATGAATGCTGAAATGAGGAATTCTTAGAAACGGTTAATAAAACAATGTACAGAAGACGCCACTGATATTTTGAAAGTACCCGGGGATTACGAGTACTTTATAAATGAGGTTCTAAAAAGTTATAGACAATCATCAAAAAACGATTAAAAAAAATATGTATACGCAGAGCTTCCAACTTTTAAAAATCTAAATTTGTAAAAATAAGTAATAATTAGGTAAAATTTTAAATTACTACTTTACGTGTTTTCAGGTTACAAGAAATTCCTTTTCCAATGCAAAATAAGTAAACTTATGGATGAAAGGACTCGTTCTTAGAACTAAAGACTTTTGTTCGTGGAAACTACGATTTTTTCGTAGCAGTTGACAGCTCTGTGTTTACGTATAACTTGATTGCTTTAATGGAAGTGTATAGTACATAAGTATAAGATGAATATTTTCGTATTATTTTGAAACTGAGTATGGGGTATATGTATCTATTTTTGTGATTCGTTTATTGTTATTAATCGCTTGTTATTCTTAAAATTATTGTGTCTTTAAGTGATTACATTAAACGAAGACTACTGTTTATAAAAGCGGAGATTTTCACAAAATATTAATTGTTCACTCTTTTTTTTCATTTGAATGTAAGACAAAATGTCACCTTTACTTACAATTAAAGCCTCTATGTTTACTTGATTGTTTCACTGTACAAAAACTATTGAGATCTGTTTTCCTGAACAAAAGTAAGCAAACAAAAGCAATAAGTGAATTTGGCACATCTCCATCACAATTTCGGTCAGAAGTAACGAATTGAAAGCAGTTTCAAACGTTCTCATTAGGAAAGTTTAGTTGTCTTAACATTGTATCACATAAATAAAACATTTCTTTCTTTATTGTGCAGAATCATTTTGGTCATTCTTTATTATGTTTTCATCTCGATGTTGTTTTATTGAAACTATATTTCTGTATAAATTTCAAATTTACTGTGCAGTTATTTCATTCAAATAACATCTTAGAAGAAAGATAAAAAGTATGGCCATTGAAATAAAAAAGCACATTATTTACATAAAAATGATTTTTTAAGCAAACTGATCTGAAATTTTCAATAGTTTTTAAAATAATATTTCAGAAAATGAGTTGAAAACATATGTTATGTTTAAAATGAAAAATAGAGTAATAGTAAAGTATCATATTGCTAGAATTTAAAAACGAAACACTTTAAAATCACAAAGGATGGTTTTAGCCATTGTTCTAACCTTGGGCTATCATTAAAAAAAAAAAAAAAAACACACACACACACACACAGGATTTTGTGAAGTTTTATAAAATTACTCATGATATGTGTATGTCGGCACTGTTCAAGACTGACTTTGGAGAATGTCAATATTCACTGGTCAATGCGCAAAAATATTATTAAATATATTCGGTATTCACCGATTGATTTGCTCTGCGGTTGTTAAAATTTTCTGCAAAATGTCGACATTTACAAGATTTCGCAGTTATATATGCAATGTGGTTGATTAGAAACTTACTTTTTTTTAACCTTCGCACCCCTTCCGCTCAACAATTCGAACCAAAATTATAGAAAAGTGTAATTAAAGGTGAATTTTAAAGACTGTGAGGATTTGAAATAGCTCAGATCGCACAGTTACTGTTACAGTGAGATAATCGCGAAAGGTTTGAAAGGCAATACCAATTTTTTCTTAGCGCAAATTGATCAGCGTAATGGGGAACTCCAAATGCCGTTGAAACGAATGACCTGTGACAAAAATCCCTATTTCACACATTCGTATACCTGAATGAGGAAGAATATTACCACACCGTAATTAAAAGGTTTTCTCTCCGGCATTGTTTTCCCCGTGGTGTTTTGTAATTAGTACTTCTACTGCTGCTTCATCCAATGAATGAGTTATGAAAATGTTTTTCGAAAATTTATCTCTTTTGTGCTTTTAATAGGCCTAAAATCGCGCTATTTTGCAAATATCTTAAGCCTATAATTTTCGTCGATAGCCAATCGTTTGTGGTTTTCAATACGCTAATCAACTTCCGCAAGGGAAAATAGGGTGCTGCCACTTGAAAGTTTTGAGACTCTTTCACTTAAATTAGCCTTGATCTCCACGTTATAAACATTGAATCACAAGCTCAAACTTTCAAACAATCATATCTGAAAGTTTAGTTCCGATTGATTGAGAGGAGAGGCCGTTAGGTCTCATATGTGTTAGAAATGTCCTTCAGATCTTCTTGCGTATTTCTTAATTATACTTCTTATGATAAGCTGCTTTTTTACGGTTTACGAAAAAAAATCCCCTCCCTCTCCTAAGAATAATTTATTGAACTAAAGCGCATATTGTAAAATGCGCCTAAAAGAAAAATCTATGTTCGAAAAAGTTGAAATAATTAAAAAGCTTATTTTTATTAGAACATTGTAAAAAAGGAAAATGATCTAGGAAGGAAAAATATTTTAAGCAAAAAGGGCTTTTCATTGCGCTAAGATCGTACGGAAAAACCCCTCATCAGCCTTTGTACATTGATTGGTTGAGGGACAGAGAGTAATTATCGATAGTGTGTATTTTTCTGAAATTAAGAGATAATTTCTTCATCTGATTTTTACTGAATCGCCTAAGTACCCAGCGAAAATGATTTAGTTACATACAACATAATTAGTTACATCTTCTTAGCTAGAGAAACATTTAAGAAATGAAAAGGAAAGATACTCTTCTTATATTGCTTTTGAATGGAAGATTGGATGATATATTGTGAGGAGTACAAATAATCCGGTCTGTGTATCTGTAGCAGGGGTGGATTCAGGGGAGGGTCAAAGGGTCCGCTGACCCCCCGTGACAAGAATTTTACTATGTGATTACTATTACTTCAATTTTTTGGATCCGAAATCGTAATGGAAACAAGGTTTTTTTTTTTTTTCTTTTTTTTGCTGGTTCTGTAAGGAATTTCTTTTTAGCACGTCGAAACTCAAAAGATGACTGGATTCATTTACTGGGCTCTTGCTATTTTGAGATTTTTGTTCCTTTTCAAAATAACAATCATTTCAAATGAGTTAAACGTTTTTTCAGAGCATATTCCACCTCAAACCAATGTGTGTATTTGTGTATTATTTATGCTTTTCCAACTATTTTATGACTGTAGTCACATATATATTCAAAGCTTACGGTAATATGACCAGCCTGTCTGCCGAACGTAATCTGACTTTGGATGAAAATTTGAAAGAATATGATCCATAGAGTCGGCTACGCCATTGGAAAAATTAGAGAAGGGACAATTAGAAAAGGTTTTGATCTCATTTGTGGAGGAGGGGAGATCTCATTGGAAGGGGGGATGCTCCATCACCCTTGGAGGGATTGGCTTAATTGATCCATTTTACGTAGGAGCTATAGCGCTGACCATTGAGAATTGACCCCCTTTACAAAATTTTCTGGATCCGCCACTGATCTGTAGTGAAAATGACCAACTCTGACTCCTAGAAATATGGAGCCTTCGACCCTTTACCCCGCAATCAGTCCGAATCCCAACTCCAACTTCGCAACCATAATTAAAAAAAAAAAAAAAAAACCCTCGGAGACAAAATGATTGACTACAGCTGCGGCTCTTGGAATGTTAGTGCCTTCAACTCCCGGTTTAGAACCCTTATGCTAAAATCAGTATAAATCTGACTACACAGCCCTGCTTATAACTTGATTATTTATTTAGTACACATATTTTTTAATTTTTGTGTGTATCTTTTTATCGGAAATGTAAGGTATGTGACTTTATTTTTAATCCTGAACAGGCACTAATCCCAATTAGTTTGGATAAATGGAGATATACTTCATTTGCTAATCATTACGGAAAAAATAGATTTAAGCTAAAAAACAAAAAACATTTTTTTCATCATAAAAACCCATTCTAATCAAAACATAAATGTATATCACCAAGGAACTGTTATTCGTTTAAATGTTCGAATTATTAAAGTTGTAGAAATGTTTTTGAAAAAAATATCTGAAACTGTTCTCCAACCAAAGATAATTCAACCAGAATTAATGCTGATGTTTAGTACCTTTTTAAAATTCATTGTTTCTTTTCAGACAAAATGCACTTAAAAGCTTAGGAAATACGAATAACACTGGCATGCAGAGTAAATAATTTTTGCGAGAGAATACTTGTAACTTCAGGCTATATTTCGGGTAACACAATTTTAAAAGCAGGATTTACATTGCTTGAAAACGTTTACGGAATAAATAATTCTACACTTAACGTAGAAAGGATTTACATTTAAAAAGTACATTCCATACATGCAACATAATGTTTTTTCAATTTCTGTTATTATTTACTCGCAAACAAGTGATCCTATCTTCTTTGTGCTTGAAAATACATTTCTTAACAAGAATTTTCTAAAACATAAGCATTAATAAGGTAAACCCGGGCAACGTGAATACCTTAAGCTTGTCTTGATTATTGTCGTTTAGTTATTACTTTGGAAAGTGAAACAAATGTTTATAATCAGTCTTCATTTAATGAACTTACGTAATGCAGTAAGAGTTTTAGTTAATATTAATTACACTATTAGATATAAGGCAAGTTTTCAACAATGGCATAAATATCCACTTTGCCCTACACCCTGGGTAAAGTGGAAAAGTGGAATCGGTACTAGGGCAAAGCGAACAACAACATTATTTGTCATGAAACTAAACATTAAAAATAAAATAACTATCCAAAATTAAAGGAACATATCCAAAAACAATTTCTTTGCTACAATGCTAATTATTGCAGTTATTACAAACAAAGAAATTAAACTTAAAAATAAAATATGCATTGAGAACTAAAGGCTCATATAAAAAACGATTTTTCTACAATACTAATTATTGCATTAATTATTATAACAACAAAGAAATTAAACAAAAAAAGTCAACATCCAAAATTTAGAAGCATATTTAAAAAAAAAACATATTTTTCTGCTACAATACTAATCATTGCAGTTATCACGAATAAAATCATTACTATTTTCTAATGCTGAACACTCTTAATGACACCACTGAGTACAAATACGACAGTGTTTTCCGTTGACTGATCATCTTCCTCAATGAACATTTCACCAAAGAAAATGCACCTTACATCATCAAATTTCTTTACTTCTTTCCTCTTATCGCTCTCTTATGCAATCCTATATTTGTAGCAGAGATTTTTGATTTAGTCTTTCGGGTAGTGGTCTTTTTAACAGTCCTTTAAGATGCTTTAGTTGCAACATCATCTAATTGCTTATGACAATTTTTTTTGATTTCTCAAATTTTTATTTCTGATTGTCCTTAACTGGAGTACTTGTCAGCAGTGTAGATCTCTATAGCTTTCGTTTACGTGTTGTAATTAGTTTAACAGGCTGAGAAATAGGTTATAAAACTGAAAGACTGTAGTAGTTCTTAGAACATCCAGGTTTGGGTGAAGCGGCGGGAACATCATTACCTTGGACTTATTCTGTTGTTTCAGATCCCATGGGGGTATACGGACAGTGTTTGGTAGCATTGGCTTGAGATCTTAAGATTGAAGGACTTCCAGGTTCGGATGAAGGGACTTGTCATGACCGGGCATAGTGAATATGATATCCACTTTGCCCAATCCGCTTTGCCTTTCAGGAACATTTTTAAAGTTACTAAAAATTACTAAAAAACTAGAGTATCTAAACTCGTCGCCTACGGATAGTTAAAAGTTACATAAGCGTACATCAAATACTACTCATAACAAAGAACATGTCACAAATAGTATTAACGTTATAAATGAAAAACTAACCTCCGTAAACTAATACTGTTTTCCCCAAAACATACTTTGTTCGGTCACTGGCGTCAGGTGACGCGAACTCGTCTCGGCGTGTTTGCCGCACACGTAGCGGCAACAGGCGACCGTTGCTATGACAACGCAATTGCCGGCCAATTAATCATTTGGGAGTTATAGGCAAAATTCGCTTTGCCCCGGGGTATCCACTTTAGCCGGGTTTCCCCTATGTTTTCATTTTTCGGTCCCTTTGGCAGCATGATTGGGGAAAATAAAAATAAAAAATAGTACGTGTAGAAAGTTTATAAATGTTAAACTTAATTTTAAATGTATTTCTAAAATAGATTACAGAATAATAATTAAAATATATAATTTTAACTTATTAAATACAAATACAATTCTGCAATTTTTCATGGTAGTAGCAACAATATTCTTATAAATGTGTGAAGCCTTCCAAGTAGCGACTGAGAGTAATTTTTTCTGAAAGTACTGCATTTTGAGAAGATTTACTTGTATTGGAAAATTTCTCCTTCATTGTGCGTACACATTGTACACAAGCGATATATCTTTTTTTAAGCGTCTCTATCTAAATATTATTAAAATAAAAATAAGAAATTAGAGTTTGAGTATGAATTAATTGTTTTATTTCTTTTTCACTATCAGTCAGGCCAGTTACGCATAGCAATTCTTTATAAGTGCAACCAATTCAAGACAACTCAAAACTGATTAGTTTTTTATGGTAGTACAAGTATTCGAAATATTTAAATATATTTAAAATTTTCAGTTTTAATTTTAATTGAGAAAAAAACATTTTGGAGTTTGTAGTCGTATACAGATACAATTATTTTTAAAGTCCAGAAAAATTTTGTGCAATTATATTAATTGCCAATAGTACGCACAAAAATGAACAGAACAAAACGTAGCTAATTCTACATTCACTGAAACTATTTTTCTTTTAGATAGATCCCTATAGTCATAAGAATAAAATTAACATGTTATCGTGAATAAAATAAAAAATAAACTCTTCTACGTCTTGTAGTTTTATATATATATATATATATATATATATATATATATATATATATATATATATATATATAATAAAAGTCAAAAATATTTAAAAGACCACACCAAAAGCCCATAGATGCGCAACGCAGCAAAACTAAAAAGCCAAGTAAATATAAAATTAAGCAAACAGAATTTCAACAATTAAGCAAATTATAAATAATTAATGATGAAAAACAAGAAAATTGCAAACAACTATTAAGTAGGAAAAGGTAAAGTATGAATCCAGAGCTCATCAGCCGTGGAGGATTCATTAATTATGGTCAAAAGACCAAAATTTTAACTATGAACTAAAAGAGAATGTTTAAGCTCCAGTACATGCAATATAGATTAACAATGGGCAAAAGCACCACTTGCTAAACTAAAAACAATAAACTAGAGCTTAAACCTAAAACTAAAAGCAGGGGGTTTCGCCTCGACTAATTAGGAAAACAAGTTCCGATAATTAGCCATCCATGGGACAGTACCTGCCTATAACAAAATTGTCTTACCTTGAAATCCATGTAAACAAAGCCAATTCTATTGTTCAACCTGATAACAATCCAATCCAGTTGTCAACGTAACAATAAAATAAAGATAAAAACATATCCAGAAGATCAATTCATAGACATACCGAGTCGCCTGTTTCCCACATGTAAAAATTTATCCACCCCGGTGATTCATAAAAAAATGGTTTGTCACGGTTGTATCATACATTTACACAGTTTAACAGTTTCAAAAGAAACGAAATGCTAATCGAAGGCTATACTTAAGCAAATGTTTTCAACTAGATTTTCAGGGAAGTTATTATTAAAAAGTAAGTTTTTGAGTACTGAAATTTCTTGCTTAAATGCAGAAATGGTATTGCAAATTCTTTTTATTCTGATAGCTTGCGAAACAATGATGCCAATAAAAACCTTTTTACTTAAGCAGGAGGAAAAATCTTGTAAGCTGTTAACTGTGAAATTAAATTCGCTTCTTTTATCATAGATTGTAGTGGAACAATTTGAGTCAATTTGTATGTTGATATCCAGGAAATTAAAGCTATTTTGATTAGAACTAGTCTTTTTGAGCGTTAATGAACTATGATAAATAGTTTTGCTAAGTTCAGAAAAATTAGGAAAATTTATACACGAAAGGTCATCGATGTGACTGCAACAAAGAGGTGTAGAGAAAGGATTATCAATTAAATATTTTCTCTCATAATATAAAAGAAAAAGGTTGGTTAATGTAGAGCTAAAAATAGCTCCCATTGCAATGCCATTAATTTGTAGAAAACATGAATTACCATTTTTGAAAAAATTATTGAAAATACAATATTTAAAAAGACCAAGAAAAAACAATTCATTAAAATCAAGGGAATCCTTGACCAAATTAAAAAGTTCTGACACAGAGGAAAAAAAGTTCAATGAGTGGGATATTGGTGAAGAGGTTTTCAAAATCAAAAGTTTCTAAGTTATTTATATCAAGCATATTAAGTAAATTGATCACTTCAACACTATTATTAACAATCCAAAACCAATTTATTTGTTGAAGTTTAAGTTGTTCTAGAATTTTTTTGAAAAAACATTTCAAGCTTTACACTCAGATTTTTTCCGATGGTGTTTGTGACAGAGCATATAAAACGAAATCCAACAGGTGTGTTATGAAATTTTGGAATTGCATATAAGTAAGGTAAGTTAACAGAATCAGGACGTGGGAATTTAAAAAGTTTGTAAGCAGCAGCATATTTTTTGATGATGGAGGATTCATTAAGTTTGGAGGAAACATAAGTGGTGGTTTTTTCTAGTTCATTTTTCAAAATATTAGCATATATTTTTTTGCAGCAGATAGAGTAATTAGAACTGGCTTTATCAACAACTGTAAAGACAAAGGCTTTTTTAAAATCATTAATGGCATTTTTTTCATCAGCAGAGAGATGGAAGTATGAAGATTCTGTGTTGACAATATCACGTAAACGTGATTTCAATTCAATTAAAAAGAGGTGTCTATATTCAAGAAATGCATTAAGGAGAACATTAAAACTATAGGAGATTTTTCTTAAAAAATATTCAGGTTCAAATGTAAGCTTATTATAAGCTTTCAGGAAATTAATACGAAAACCTAGGCCGATATTTAGTACCCAAACTAAAAAGTTTAATGAGTTTTTTGCTTTGAAAAAAAATTAAATCACCGGTCAGAATATGACCAACATCAGAGTTGAAGAAGATGTAATTAGAGAAATTAAGCACAGTTGCAATCATAGTTCAAATATTTATCAAAGTTTTTAGCAACTTCTTAATAGTTCAGAATTTTTTTCGAGAAAGGAGGATTGAATTTGTAGCTGAAGACAATTTGTAGATCCTTGATGGGAAAAAAATCCAAAAGTTTACTGTGTAGTTTTTAAAAAGTTTAAATAGTCGAAGGATTTTTGCAAAAAACTAAAAGTACAGTAGTAGGTTTGATGTTGTTGAGTAGAACCAACTTTGTAGATCAGAAGATCATAACAAAGAAATTCAAAGTGTGAAACTTTAAAAAGGTAGTTTCGAAGAAATTTTTGAATTTTTTTAGAAATTTAAGCTTTAGACTAAAAAGAAATTTTCCTTACATATTCTGTGTCATAAGAATGACAAAATGAATTTTCAAGCTTATCTAGAATGTCAATGGGCGAAAAAAGAATGCAGAAACGAGGAGGGGGATTTTCCTGATCCTCTATCTAAAACGAGAATTACTAGTATTATTTCCAAATCTAAACAGTGAATAAATACTAAGATTTTTAGAGATGAGTTATGGTATGCTGTAGATAATTTCTATTATCAAGGGAAGAATTTAACCCATAAGGGAAAATAGATTTGAATTGCAGAATAAAATGAGATTTTAGTGAAAGTCCCCTTCTCCAGAGAGTGTTCAAAACCTAGACTTGAAATAGAGATTTCAGCAAGTGTTCATTTTGAGGGTAACTTTTGAAAACAAAATCATCTTGTTTATCTTATTAAATGTCTTTCCTGAAATCTCTGTTATATTGGAAAAAACTAGGAATTCACTAAATATTCGTATCAAAAATCACAGACATGATATACTTTCGTTCAAAAACAAAGAAGACAAAGAACTTCAGCACTTTCAAATTCACAGTTTTGATAATATTTCTATATCAATTCTAGGGTTTGAACACTCTCTGGAGAAGAGACTTTCACTAGAATCTCATTTTATTCTGCAATTCAAATCTATTTTCCCTTATGGGTTAAATTCTTCCCTTGATAACAAATTATATACAGCATTCCATAACTCATCTAAAAATCGTAGTATTTATTCACTGTTTAGATTTGGAAATAATGCATTTTTAAATTTTGTATTTTCAATATTTTTTCAAAAATGGTTAATTCATGTTTTCTACAAATTAATGGCATTGCAATGGGAGCTAATTTTAGCTCTACATTAGCCAACCTTTTTCTTTTATATTATGAGAGAAAATATTTAATTGACAATCCTTCCTCTACACCTCTTAGTTGCAGATACATAGATGACTTTTTGTGTATAAATTTTCCTAATTTTTCTGAACTTAGCAGAACTATTTATCATAGTTCATTAACGCTCAAAAAGACTACTTCTAATCAAAATAGCTTTAATTTCCAGGATATCAACATATAAATTGACTCAAATTGTTCCACTACAATCTAAGATAAAAGACGCGAATTTAATTTCATAGTTAACAGCTTACAAGATTTTTCCTCCTGCTTAAGTAAAAAGGTTTTTATTGGCATTATTGTTTCGCAAGCTATCAGAATAAAAAGGAATTTGCAATACCATTTCTGCATTTAAGCAAGAAATTTCAGTACTCAAAAACTTACCTTTTAATAATAACTTCTCTAAAAATCTAGTTGAAAACATTTGCTTAAGTATAGCCTTCGATGAGCATTTCCCTTCTTTTGAAACTGTTTAACTGTGTAAATGTACGATACAACCGTGACAAACCATTTTTTATGAATCACCGGGGTGGATGAATTTTTACATGTGGGAAACAGGCGACTCGGTATGTCTATGGATTGATCTTCTGGATATGTTTTTATCTTTATTTTATTGTTACGTTGACAACTGGATTGGATTTTTATCAGGTTGAACAATGGAATTGGCTTTGTTTACATGGATTTCAAGGTAAGACAATTTTGTTACAGGCAGGTACTGTCCCGTGCATGGCTAATTATCGGAACTTGTTTTCCTAATTAGTCGAGGCGAAACCCATTGCTTTTAGTTTTAGGTTTGAGCTCTAGTTTATTGTTTTTAGTTTAGCAAGTGGTGCTTTTGCCCATTGTTACTCTATATTGCATGTACTGGAGCTTAAACATTCTCTTTTAGTTCATAGTTAAAATTTTGGTCTTTTGACCATAATTAATGAATCCTCCACGGCTGATGAGCTCTGGATTCATATTTTATCTTTTCCTACTAAATAGCTGTTTGCAATTTTCCTTGCAATATATATATATATATATATATATATATATATATATATATATATATATATATATATATATATATATATACATTGGAGTCCCAAAGTTAAGAATAATTCATAAAATGCGAGAAAAATCTGTAAATGTTCGTAAAATTATATTAAGTTACTTATGGAGATTCATTGGTTGAAGAAGAAACAATATGTTTATGCAAAATAGTATAGTCGATGGTGTCATGCGCGAATTAGGTGCGCGTTTCGGAATGTGGATAAAACAGCTCGCACGCTTTATAGAGTCCAAGCGCGTTTCATGCAATTGCTGTACCAAGAAGCATTGGATCTGGTGAAACAGAACTAATAATGGCACAAAGAAGCCAATTGGACATGTTTGCGAAAGGAAGAATCGTTGGAATGCTAGAATATGGACGATAACAAACTGAAGTGTCTCGTATTCTTAATATGCCTCAGTGTGTAATCTCGAGACTGTGGCAGAGGTTTTCAAATACGGGAGATGTTACCCACCGACCAGTACTAGGTCGACCAAGAGTCACAACCGCAAGCCA
Source organism: Uloborus diversus (assembly GCF_026930045.1). Classification (NCBI taxonomy): domain Eukaryota; kingdom Metazoa; phylum Arthropoda; class Arachnida; order Araneae; family Uloboridae; genus Uloborus; species Uloborus diversus. The sequence goes on from NC_072732.1 coordinate 34,065,236, forward strand.
AGATCGTTTTCTGGCAATTTCTGCACAACGTCATAGGGACACCTGTGCCAGAGAACTGGGTTCGATGTTCAGTGCCGTCACAGGAATAACAATTTCGAGGCAAACTGTTTACAAGAGACTCAATCATGTCGGTCTGTATGCCAGAAGACCAGCAGTTTGCATTCCTCTCACATCAGCGCATAAACGCGCTCGTTTAAACTGGAGCTTGCAACATCGGCATTGGAGTCTGGGACAGTGGGCTAATGTGATGTTCAGTGATGCGTCCCGCTTTACTCTACAGCGTGATTCTCGTCAGATTACAATCTGGAGAGAAAAGGGGACTAGTTTCCAACCGCAAAACATAAGAGAAAGACATCACTTTGCGTCAGTAGGAGTAATGGTGTGGGCGGGCATTATGTTGGATGGCCGCACCGAGCTCCATATTTTTGAGACAGGCTCAGTCACTGGTCAAAGATACAGAAACGAGGTTCTTGAGCCTTGTGTTCGCTTGTTTCGAGGTGCTGTTGGTCCTGAGTTCATATTCATTTCGAAAACAGGGTAGCATTCACAAACAATCACTGTACATTAATCGCGTGGCTTAATTCACCCACCAACTGCTGTCCTACTTTTGACGACCGTCAGATATCAAGGCTCTTCTGATTGGAACCAGTCCCGTCGAAGATGGCTTGCTGTCATGGCAACTAGCAAAGAAAACCTTTTTCGGGTGGAAAAACTTGGGATGGACGGGCGATAAGTGAACAACCCTTAAGTGAGACCCCTTTTGAGAATAGTTTGTTTTTGAAACCTTATACAAAAGTTTTAAAAGAGAAAAATTTAATCTTATTGTCTTATTTTATCTTGGACATTATTAATGAACAAAAGTTTAAATTAATGCTTTAAATATTCTTAACGATTATATTTTTTAAAAATTGGATGCGTATCCTACTTACCCCACAGTAAGGGGTAAGTGGGTCACCCCCTTCTATTTAAATTTTAATGCAGCATATCTAAAAAAGGGGTAAGGGGTCTTACATGATTAAGTATGTAAATATTTAGTGTGGATTATTTTTTTGTAAATGCATTCATGTACTGTTGCATGATTTACTGTTTTTTAAATTTGTATCACAGAAAATTTTAAAACGAAAATAGAAAACAATTTCATTTTTGAAATTTATTTAAAGCCCTATATGGATGCATTTTACTTTTATATATAAAAGTGTGTTGAACAAACGTAATAATGTTAAGATCAAGTTTGGTAAATTAGCTAAAACTATAAGTTGAAAAAGAAATTGGAAACGCTTAATGGCTGCGTCAATTTAAAGTTGGCTAAGAGAGAGGAAGAACTATTATCACTTCATCCTCAATAATAATTTCAAAACCATCTGCAGCAGGCTCATAAAAAATGTCTCCATTTCTATTCGTTCCTGTAAATTCAGCACTCTGTTTTTAATTTGCATCATCAACTTCCAACATGGACCTATACTTAAATCTCAATGATTTTCTTTCATGAATGTTTCACAAATACATAATCAACAAATTTAGCAGTTTTCCTAGCTGAACTATAAATTCCTACTAAATTATCAGAGTTGTCTTGTATTTCCCCAACACAAATATTTAATCAGAGATGCTTTTGATTTTGAAAATCCTAATCTTATAGGGAGATCCACTTACCCCATAGTGAGGGGACCCAATTACCCCGTATAGCAAAAATGTACGGTGTAAGTGGGGCCCCGCCTCTTAAAGACTTATTAATAATATTTTATACAAAAATCCATGTTGCTGTATGAACTTTAAGCTAAGCTATAAGTGAAAAATGAATTATCATAAAAAAATAATAAAATCTAACTTAAAATGTTGCTTGAACTCGCAAAGAAAAAAAAAATCAGTATATATTTTTTTTTGACTAAGTGCTATGTCCTAGAAAAAATTCCAGGAATCCCAAATGTGTGCAAAACCTATCAATGTGATGAAATATAGCATGATCTGCGCAAAAAAGTTTGAAAATTTTATTCATATTTCAGTTTTTTAAGGGGACTTACTTACCCAAGCGAGCCACTTCCCCCAACCAACCCTAACTAAATTTGAAAATCAGATTCATTGTTTTTTTTTTCAGGTGTAACATCCGCCCTTTTTCTCAATTAATATTTCGTTTTTTAAACTATTGTCTGTATTTAAATAGCTTATGGAGGAATTTTCAAGCTAAATGTACAAGAATTACTCTACAAATACAATAAAACATTACGTATTAAGTAAAATGTAAACAGTATAAATAATAATAACTAAAATATAGTAAGTACAAGGCTGTTTTTTTAACCACAAGTCCCTTTTTTTTTTCAAACAAACAAATTGAATTTTAAAGTTAATGGCATGAAACAAAACAAAACTTTGTTCGCAATACTTCTCCCAAATTTAATTCTATTCTTCTGAGTTGGTCGAAATACGAAACAAAGAAAGGAAAGAAATAATCATGGCTTTTACACTGAATCATTACGAAATTAGGAAGAGTTCTAAAAGCCCCACTTAATGGTTTTCGTAATGGCACCAAGTCAATAGGAAACGTGATTGGTAGAATAGTCTGCTCAATGCTATTAACCAATACAAAACCTAGCTGAATTCTCAACATATTATGCAATAATAATCTTAGGTAAGAGAATGGAAGATTTACCTGTACGCGTATAATAATAAAAAATGAGTATTTGCTAGAACATATTGAGGTTAGTAGTAAAACAAAGACAGTTTTCTAACAGTTTCTTACAAACAGGATATAACCAATGTTTTGTAGCTCAAAAATGCAGATTACTGCATATACGTGTTTCGTGGTTTCAAGTAAACCTTTTTTCAATGCAAAATTGAGAGCTTTTGGTATAAAAAAAACCCATCCTTTTACTCGATGTTTTTACATCCTAAAGCTCACAATTTTCCCCCTGTTACTTCTCGTCAGAAAGGTATTTATTTATTTATGTATTAGCATTTTACTAGTTAGATAAACGCAGCAGATTTTCTTCACTTAATTGAACTACTTCAATCTGAAAGCAAAACTGAAAATTATGATAAATTGTTATTTGCTGTTAAAAAGTTATAACCGTATTTTTTATTATTATTTATTTTATTTTATTTATTTTTTTAAGAACCATTTATCAACTAAAACTATTTGATTCGAAAAATTTACGTGGTGGGAATGGATATCGCTGATACAAGCAGTAGCTTCACTGAGAACGGAAGGGGGAGGAGGGTATGAGGCGGCTTTCTCGCTGCTATTTTCGTGGGGGCAACCCTAAAGCGGATTTAAGAGTTTTTGAAACTTAAATAGTTTGATTCTGAAATTGTCTTCAATACACTTTAAGTTATACTGAATCTGACAAGCGCAATATAATTTATTTTTAATAGCAAGTTTATTACACCGAATGTGCATAATTTGTATATGTCTTTTGCGATGCATGTTATCTACCTTAAACTTTAGCTACACCACATAATTAAAATGATTTTTTTCTGAAAACTGCGTGAACTAAGTGTTTAGTTACAACATTAAAAGTCTCTATGTGTATTGTTGCGTGTATGTGGGAGAATGGGGAATACACTACGAATTACCATCCTGGCTGACATCCGCTATACACTGTAAAAAAATTCCGAAACGTTACTGGTTATCTCCGTGGAACGTTTCGGGATTTCAGAGGTTTTCACCTATTTCCCCGCAAAATCAAGTATCTTCGCAAAAAAGTTTCCTGAATTGCTAAAAGATGAACGAATGCAGACATTTCACTGGTGTGAAAGATATTTTTGCTACCAGTTTAAGGAATGACTAAGCATGTTTATAAGGTGTATCGGCTTCAATTTGATCAGGGCCCGTCCAGATTGACTGAACTCCCAATGGGAGCAAATAAGTCACTGGATAGCTGCAGCCTTGCGAGGCAGGAATTGCAGGCAAGAAATATGGTTGGTTCTTGCTTGCAATTATTCGCGCAGCTTTGGTCATAGTAGCGGTAATGCTTCTGGACCTTTCTAGGTAAACCAGGAAGGTTCTAATCAAATACATTAAACCTATTTAATTTTTGTAGAAGTTTCACGACTGGCTTTAACAGGGGATATTTCCCAGCATTTCAGGAAGGTTACTCACTTGTATCGGAAAACGTTCCTGGTTTTTGTAAGAAATGCTACTGGTTGAAATTGGGCACATCAGCTGCCTATTATTTTCCAGGAACGTTTCTGAATCGTTTTTACAGTGTGGAAGCGCCATTGGGATCAAGAAACTCATACTAACAATAATATCGATAACTAAAAATCGTATGCATATACGCATGAAAATTTCATGATTATGTAAGAGTGATTTGTCATCGTCGGTAATGAATTTATAGTTTCAACATCATTGAAAAGCAATAAAAAGGATCCATAAAGTTTCGCTACTAATAACTTTATACACCGTCTACTTAACAATTTATAACAATTTATAATGATCACTTACATACATTTATACATTCCACATAATTACATTAAAAGTTATATCATGCATGAAAAGTTTTCCAATAAGAAGATTGTAATCTTAGGTATCATTATTACATTTAAAGGTAGAAAAGCATTTTATTCAAATTGCTACTGAAATGAAATATCTGAAAGCTTTAGTACAAACTGTTGTTATTTTATATTTAAACTGCTAAAATAAATATTTGCTTAGAGACATGTTTAAACAAACGTATCTTTTAACGGAAAGTACTTGACATCGTCCGTATCATTATTTTAACTTATTTTAAGTTATTATCGTATTTTTACATACGTTTTGAAAATCTTATCTTCCGATAGTTCTAAATTCTGAAAAGATAATGCTTTTAAAAAATCCATTTTTTTCCCGTCCTCGAAATTGACTTCAGAAAATCGATGGATGCTTTTAGTAAACACTTAACTGGAGTAAAGAGTTTGTCATGCATTTTTCAAACATTCAGTGCTTTAAGAGTCAAAACTTGCTCGAATATTGCATACATAATCATAAAACAGTTTTACATGCTTTGATGCATTTTTAAAAGTATTTTATGCTAATAAGTAAAATGTATTACATCTGAATGAGAAAAATTCTGTGAAAATATTATTATCAATTTACGTATTATGTTTAAAATGTAAGCTAAAGTGACACCACCAGTAGTTGACACTGACACTGAAAGTTGACACTGCACTAGTTCTTGCCAATTAGAATAGATGAAATAAAGTAACAAAAGAAACATTGCCACCAAAAGATTAGCTGAAAAGTAAGCATTGAAAATTTGAAAATCATTTTGATAATTTTGTAGTTTTTGTGCAATTGAGGCAGCCAAAAGCATAGGTATGCAAGTGCCAAAATTAAAAATTTGGAGATAACCAGTATAAATAGTAATATAACCACTCTTTTGTTTTGGGGCAAGATATAGTACTAGTAGTCCTATTTAGTACTATAGTAGTAGTCCTACACTAGTAGTCCTATCTAGTACTAGTAGTCCCAAGATATATTACTAGTAGTACTAGTAGTAAATCATGCTGATGTTCAACATGATTTTAAAAAAATGAATGAAAGTCTACTTATATTCTGAACGTTCAACTTGTTTTCAAGGTGGCTTCAGGGATGGTTAAAAATGATTGTGTTGTATATTTCATTTCGTGCTATTTTTTTCCTTAATTATTCATCGCCTGCATTTCTTTTATACTCAAAACCGTACTTCTTACTACTCCTACTTGTACTTTGTTGTCATTGTTTTCTTCCTTTTCTATGAAACATTAATAAGTACTTTCTTTTGTTTGTATATAGTAATAATAAGTTTGTGTTGTAAATAAAAAGACTGTGTTTGACAGGACTGTAACAATGTTGTCCCAATAATTGCGACTATGCAAAACTACTAAAGTTAACGATAGTAACAATTACTTGGTTGCGCCAATTTTCGTACGTACATAAATACGCTGCTCCGCATTTAAGGTGCGGGCTTTTTGAGTTCAAACTGTCTCCGAAAATTTTCAAAACTAGTCCAAAAAAGACTTTTTAATGCATTTTTTTGCGAAAAACATTGTCATTCTACCCCTTCCCCCCTTTTTTTTTTAAAAAAATTCATTAGAAAAATAAAATTGTTATTATTGAAAAATTTTACAAAATGAGTTTTTTATTTACAGTATATCTTTTATTGTAGTTATTGCGAACATCATTTCTTACAAAACAATACAGCGTTTTCCTTCACATTTTAAATACAGGGTGATTATAATTAAAGTTCCATTTTCAAAACGCTGTAAAAATAAAACCACTGAATAACGAATAAATACCTTTGTGCTGAAAATTAGAACAGTTAGTAATCCAACGTTGTGAAGCACAAAAATTGCAAAATTATTGCAGACACGAGTTTCGGCGTTACAAGGAACACCTTTTTCAATGCATAAGAAGTGTGAGCTTCTGGATGAAAATCCTTTTCTCGGATGACTTTTCATCCAGAAGCTCACACTTCTTATGCATTGAAAAAGGTGTTCCTTGTAACACCGAAACACGTGTCTGCAATAATTTTGCAATTTTTGTGCTTCACAACGTTGGATTACTAACTGTTCTAATAAAACCACTGGTCAGAATGACCTCAAATTTGAACGGAATATTATCGAAGAAGGGGGAAAACGTATGGCAGAAGAAAAATAAATAGTTGGGATTTTTAGCAATAGATGGCGCTGCAAGTGCCAGAATATGTGAATCAAAACGCCTGTCATATGCGCACGACTCATTGAAGTTGTTATAAAAACGCCAAATACACGTTTTTTTCTCCTCATTTTGCATCTGAGAAGTTCACTATGACTGTCTCAATGAAAGACCTGGTCGTCCCGATCTCCTGATCTTAAGCCGTGTGACTTCTGGATAGGGGGCTATCTGAAAGCTGTTGTGTTCAGTGCTCCGATTGCAAACTTTGCTGAGCTGAAGGCATGTATCGCGCAACACGTTCTAAACGTGACCCGGAAACACTTCAATCAGTAGTAGAACATGCTGTTTCTCGATTTCAACTTGCTACAGAAAACAGGGCGCATCATACTGAACATCTTTTGCACCAGTATCACGAAAATTAAAAACCGATTTGATTTTTACTGATGCTTTTTATGCGGTTTTCGGCCTCAGGACAATTAAAAACCGATTTTTCCCATCCGATGTGATATGACCTTGCCGTGTTGGATGGACTTACTTTACTAACAGTATTACACCTGTACCCTCGTGCACGTTAAGTAGTACGGTGTTTTAACGTATAGTTTACACCTTAGGTAATATTTCATGATTTATTTGTCATTTGTAGTCGACCACTATTAAATTATGATGCTTACAGCGCCATCTGTTGCTAAAAATTTTAACTATTTATTTTCTTCTGCCATCAAGTTCCCCCCTTCTTCGATAATATTCCGTTCAAATTTGAGGTCATTCTGATCAGTGGTTTTATTTTTACAGCGTTTTGAAAATGGAACTTAAATTATAATCACCCTGTATATAACGCAAACAAAAACAATCAAATTCTTTAAATTTGAAAGTGAAAAATTATATTTAACAGCTTTTATACGTGTCAAAAAATATGATTTTAATAAGTTACTTCGAATACGAGTATATGCGTACATGTATTTATTCTTTTGAATTGATACAAATACATCAAACATTTAACATGAGTGAAGTTATCTAGTGTACGCATAAGATTATTCCCATTATTTATTAGATACACCATCTTTTACATTTGCTCATGTTTTATGCCCTTAAAGCAGCACAACAAATCCAATGGAATATCCCAATGAAATCAAATTTTATCAATTATGCATATTTCACGAGAAATATGTTTTGGAAAGCTCTTTCCGAAACAAAAGTAAGATTGCGATTCTGCATATACTTATAGACTTCCTAGAAACTACTCAAACCGGAACCTTGAGGTATCAAAATGGAAAATCGGGTTGACATTTTGAAAGAGTTTCTATCGTTAGCAGAATGCTACTTATACTCAAACACAGAAGTAAAAATAATAATGTACTAGCTAAACAGAAGTGATATAAATAAAAAGAGCAGTTTATCGTCAATTTTCTTTTTCTTCTCCCAGACGTAGCAGCCATCACTTCGTAGGAAACCGCGTTGAGTTCATGAGCCGAATAAAAGTAGATCTGCACTTCCGCCCGTAATGGAAAAGTTACGGAACATCTGTTGGTTCTGAAAGCCAGGTTTCCGGAAATGGACCGAAAGAGGTCAAGAGATCTTTGGAAAGATTTCTTAAGCGTGTAGAAAGACCTTATCGAGTACTGACATATAAAAAAGTAATACCTTTTTTCAGAGTAAATTTCATGTGTTATAAAAGCAAGAAATCATCTTAAACAGAATTAGGAGCACATTAACCTGTAATATATTACTCCATATGTTTAATAATTATTTTGTATTTCTTTCATGAGATCTATACATAACATATTCATACAGAAAGCATGCATAATAGTTGCAGAAGTAACTGGCTCCTATTAATAACAATAACTATAACAAGAATAACTATTAAGTCAGCAACACCGCCACTATTAACAATTGTTGTTGCTTTCATGGAAGATTAGAAGATGAAATTTCATAATATGTATCTTTGTTTTCCTGGAATATTAAAAAAGTTATTACTCTGAAAATATTCAGTATGAGTTATACTTCTTGATTGTGTACCTGTCTATCAGTCATTTTTAGCTGCAGAGCTCTGTCGAAAATTTATTTCATTCTTTCCTTTACGAAAACTCCAAACACGTATGAGAGTTTTATGGGTATTCGTAAGAACTTTCTTCCGTTTTACTTTTATATAATAACTAGCAAAAATACCCGGCGTTGCCTGGGTCAGTAATAATTATGAGAAAAAATCGTTACTTGCTTTTGTATTCTGGTTTAAGTGAAAGAATTTAAAACACATCTTTTTGATGTGATTAAAAATCGAGTTTCTTCCTTACCCATAAATGTAAAATAGCAATAAGTATAAAGAACAAAAAAGTATTGATTTAGAAACGAAAGCACTGTATTTAAGCATATACAAATTTCCAAAACATGAAATTATTTTTCTCATGTTTAAAAAGATTAATCTGTTGATACTTTTTTTTTTTAACATGGAGTCTAAAACCTTCTCTGTATTGCTATTGAAGTTGCTCGCAATCCCCTTGTACTTGCTTTAGTTATTTTGGGAAATTTCAATCATTGTCGGCTCTTGGTGCGATTTTACCGAATTTGCGGGAATCGTTTTGGGATACCTTCGATGATGCTCCCTCCGTCTTTCCTTACTTTGTAAAACGATATGATATTAATTTTAGTTACAAAGATATAATCGTCAGAAGCTGAGATACTTTTGGTCACCATAAAATGGCGCTAAAGAGTTTCATCCGAAATGTTTCCAAAATAAGTAGTAAAATTTGGCGATTGTTTGAAATTGTGCAAAAAGGAAAATTAATGGAAGTTTTTGTGCTGTTTATGGATTTGCCTAATTTAGTTGCTGGATTATTTAACACAGTAAAAAAAGTTTTTTAAAGATTCTTTGATTGGCGATATTTTGTTTACATGGTGAAAGCTGAGAAACATTATGACGTAGTCTTCGGCTTCAAAAACAGCGACGTTGAAAAAAAACTGCCAAATGCATCAGCTACGGAAATCTTTCTGCAAAAATTTTGGCGCTCTGCTGGTTGATTGGATAGTGAGTAAGTGTTCAATCAGCATAAATAATAATAAAAACCATTAATTACATTAAAGTTCCGTTTAAATGGAAAATGATCAGCCAAATCATATATTATTTGCCAATCTTGTGCAAAAATCTTACTCCAAGATTTGACTTGAGAAAAGCCTTGAACAGTCACGAAAAGCAAAGATAGTCAACAATACAACAATTGTCGCTATCGACAGGGAGTTGAGATGATACACTAAATACTGTATTGAGTTTAGGATAGCCTTCGAACATGTAACTAAAAAGGTCATAACTCGTTTTTTATTCTACTTAGAAATTTCGAATAGGTGCCATCTCTAGCAGAAAAATCAGAGCTTTCGATGGACATATAATGTAAATATGTGCAAGTATTTTTTCATCCCTATATTAGAGAATTTATACGAAAATTGTATTTTATTGCTCCTCTAAGGAGGTTTAGCCCCCCATAACGGGACGAAAACTACCCTATGTGTTATTCTGATGCATAAGCTATATTATTGTAAAGTTTCATCAAAATCCGTTCAGTAGTTTTTGCGTGAAAGAGTAACAAACATCCATACATCCATACATCCATACATCCACACATCCATACAGACAAACTTTCGCATATATAATAGTAAGTAGTAAGATTCGTATGGTTGTTAAGTAGATAAGATGCAGTATATAGTACTAGGGGAGGGTGGCGCAAAGCAAGTCGGTCGCCAAAAGCGGGTAGACCTTCGTATGCCTCCCCCCCCTCATGGTGTGTAAGCGGCGATGCATACGTATGTCGGGTTTACATGAACACCCCTCGAGTTTTATTCAGTCCCAGCAAAGCAGCAGTGAAGCGGCAGGCTTAAAATAATAATAAAAAAATTATACATTTCTAAAACAAAATGAAGTTTAGTAACTTGTGATTAGTCAAAGACCAGCGGTTTTTTTTTTCAATGTCAATAATATTACGTTATTTTGACACCAATCCACCTACAAACTAAGATAGTCATTTCGTTTGTTTCTTTTTTAATTATAAGGTTATAATTATTGAAAGAAAAAGCGTGCCTTTGGACAAAGCGGGTCGGGCAAAGCAAATGAAGGATTTCATCATATAGTTATTTATAATTTCATGACTCGTGTGCTGACTTAGATTTTCTATTTCAATAGGATAAGTATAACTTTAAAAACAATTAATTTTTTTAAGAATGGCAATTAGTTAGTGATTTAGTTAATAATTTAATTAGTTATTTCTTAATGTTTTATATAAAAAAATGTTGACTTTAAATTGGACAACTGTTTCATATTTTTTTATGCAATGGCAGGTAGCTAGTCAACCATTTTAATCATTTAAAATTTATATTTAATTGGCAAATGTACCAAACCACAGTTAGTTAAGCTTACCCGCTTTGAGCTCAATGGTAGGGCAAAACGGGTTTTTCACATGTTTATTACGTTTGATAACAAATAAATATTGGAATTGAAATAATGCAAAAATCACTTTTTATTTTGAGGTTCAAGAACCCTGCTTAGGAAATAAAACAAAATTGTTGCGATAAAAATCCAAAAACTACTATTTTCGAGAGTTCTTCGAAAGCCTACCTGCTTTGGGCCAGCTTTCCCTAAGTTAACTACGTGCAACCTGCATTTTGTGCATACAGTTTTCTGTGCATTGTTTAATTTTTTTTAGCTTGAAATCGTTTTTGACTGCAGGATCTGTATGAAATACTAGTGGTACCCACACGACTTTCCCCGTAATAGAAAAATTAAAAAGTCTTTTGGTTCGTTTGCCTGTATATTTACAAATAATGTGTGGTGAATTTTCTCGCCAATTGGCTTGTGCCCATGTTACGGTTCCACGTTATGATAATTTTGTATCTCGCCAATTAGCTTGTGCCCATGGTACGGTTCAACGTTATGATAATTTCGTAATTTACTTGTCCATCTTATGATAATTTTGTTCTTAAAATTGGAATAGAAAAAGAACTACAACGGATTTTCTAAAAATTGCTTCAAAGTGCACACCCCCATGCTACAAACTAACTTTGTGCCAAATTTCATGAAAATCGGCCGAACGGTCTAGGCGCTATGCGCGTCACAGAGATCCTGACAGACAGAGATCCGGACAGAGAGAGATCCTGACAGACAGAGATCCGGACAGAGAGAGATCCTGACAGACAGAGATCCGGATAGAGAGAGATCCTGACAGACAGAGAGAGATCCTCACATACAGAGAGAGATCCTGACAAACAGAAAGAGAGATCCGAACAGACAGAGAGACTTTCAGCTACATTATTAGTTAAGATAGCAGTGAGTATAGTTTGTTTATATAACACTCTTGTATAGAAACTTAAATAACAAAAACAAATTCAAATATTTAAAAAGTAATGTTTAAAAATATTAGCAAACTATACAAAATGTCTATAACTTTTTCTCGCAGTGTGGATAAATTTGAAAACTAGACTAATACTAGTATTTTGAATTTGAAAAATCATGAAATTAAAAGGAGAAACAAACAGTTGAAGTTTTTACTCCAACCTGAACTTAATTAGCTTATCTACACTGTCAAAAATTTTCCGGAAAATTTACGGTAATTGTTACTGGCATCCATGTTGCCAGTAACTATTACCGTAAAAATCAAATGTTACTGTAAAATTTTACGGTTTCCTCGGTAGGCCACAGCAGTCAATTGGAGCTATGATCGCTTATATTCCGGTATAAATTACTGTAAAAATCAGCGATGCGTTAAGTCCGCCATTTTACAGTAACAATTACCAGAAAATCTTCCTGAATTTTCAACAGTGTATAAACTAATTTTTGCAACAGTTAAAAACTACTCAAATCATAGGAAAAAGTTTTAAAAATGCATCATGTCTTTTCAGTCCTTCCATAAAGTAAACTATTTAGTAAGTTGAACATAAATGATGAATAAAGCTTTCTTCAGTTTTTAGCACAGAAATATAGCTATACAAGTGCGAAGATATATCAATAAGAATTGAAAAATCGATTTATCAGCGAAAATATAATGGTGCTTACGCAAGTGAAATTTTATTTATGATCATAAAAAATAGTTGCTTAGTTTATGAATTATAAAAAGATCTAAAACAGAAAACCATATTTTATTGCAAAATCATATTTTCTCAGTGTATCTATTTATGTTGCCAAATTCAAATCGAAGAAAATTGTTTGTTAAGAGAATCAACTCAAAAGCGGCATTGTATGTAAATAATAACGCCAACCCTTTCATGGGATTTATTTTACTTGTTCAGAAAACAGCCTGTAAAACATATTTCTTTGCTTCAATAACTTTAGTGCTTTAAATCAGTACGTAAGCAAATATTTTTATGGGGTCATAAGTTTTTATTTTCAAAATATTTTGGTTTGATCGTAAAACTTACTGCCAAAGTGCAAGTTTGTGTAAATATTTGAAAATGGTTTTACTCTTTTAGCTTGTCATTTATGACTTTACGTATTTTTCCACTACTTAATGCGTTAGAGTAAGTCGGGGTATCACTCTTCACCTAAGCAGAAACCTTTAAAAAAATACCTTCTATACCTTCTGCCTTTCTTAATTTAGATTCAGACGCTGTGTAAAATATATGTCCAAAAACTACGAATAAAATTTTCTGTTGCATAAAAAAAAACATAAAACACTTTTGTGGCATATCATCTTAACGGTCAGACAATTTGCCCACTCTATCGAGTTAAATGCCACCGCTAGAGGTAACATCACCAAACTTGTTATAATAAGCAAAAGGTAATTAAAATTAATTAAACTAATGTAAATGAATACAAATAATAATATGTGTAACGAAATGAAAAATTAAAATCAATTTCATTCTAGAAAAATATAAAATAGGAAAATAAAATTTAAATTTTTTAAAACTGATTTGAAAAGTGTTACCTTTACTTTTAACTGTACTACAAAATTGTAATTACCTCTAAAAATTCGCTGAAAATGGCTGTAAGGAATGTGTAAAACTTCTTTATACACAAACGCTTTTGCAAAGTCTGCACAGGCGCATTCTGTTGATGAATTAATGAAATTCAGTTACCGGGGCATATTTTATAATATTTTTTAGCCCATAATTGTGAATTCAGTTGTTTTTGCTCCATTTCATTTTTCATATGAGATTTTTTAACAATATTTATTTTAGTTTCTGCTCTGCCGTTAACAAATGTGGTAGAAGCCTTAACAGCTCTTGGTGTGACTGGTTATACACGGCCGTCGTACTGTATTATTCAGACAACAGTTGTCTGACTTGTTATTCGAACAACAGATAACTGCGCATGCGCCAAAATTGTTGTGCAAGTTTCTATTCTGACAACTGTTGTCTGAATATACACGACCTTAAAATAAGTTAGCTTTATTAAAGTGAATTCTTGTATTATTCTAAGCATTGTTGCTTCGACTAAGAACCTTATTCTAGAAAAAAAAATCCAACTTTTCACTTTGAATTGACCATAATTTCTTTCTGAAATCGTCGCTGCATAGAAAATCGCAACCGAAGATAGTTTGTGGGAGTAATTATGACGGCTGAATGCTATCAATTTTATTTCTTTAACAAGACTGTAAATCTGCCGGCCAGGGCAGCCATTATCAGGAAAACTAATACTTTCTCATGACGAACTTAGTTAAAAATGTGGAAAAAAATATTTTTAGCAAAAAAGATCGCTTTAAAAATAAGTCACTAAATAATAATACAAACTTGTCAAAATCTCATCAATTTTTCGCAAAGTCTATAGATTTTACTCGTAAAATGTCTTCAAAACAATTAAAAAAAACTGTTTGGGGAATTTTATAAACTAAGGTCATTTTCATGAAGCAAACCAAATTTCGTAAGGTTTCAACAAATTCAGTTCACAGAAACGAAACACTGCCAAAGCAATAAACATATAATGTAGTTTTAAAATTTCTTAGTATACAAATTTTGAGTTTGAGATCAAAAGTAAAGCTTCAAATTTCTTCCTCATTTCAACTTACTCAAAGATAAAGTGAAAAGCAGTTGTTAACATACATTGACTGCTTTAAGATAAATAAATACCTTTGTGCTAAACAGAAAAACAACGTTAAAAAAAAGCACAAATTTGCCAATTACAGCAGACGCGTGTTTCGGCGTTACAGGGAACGCCTTTTTTAATGCAAAAAGTAATGAGCTTATGGATGAAAAGACATCCGACAAAAGAAGTTTTTTTAACGTTGTTTTTCTTACTTTATTGACTGCTTTGTTACAAAATATGTATGAGGAAGAACTGTTCTTTTCTCAACTGATTTCCTTTTTTTCCCGTCATTGCGTTTTTCTGCCATTCTTTACATGTTACAATGGTTTCGTTGCATATTTTTTTTCCAGTTGGAAATTTATTCATAATTTATTATTTGCGGTCTCATTCCAATGTCAACATTTTGTACTTATATGACTTTTTGATGAATTAGTTTTTCAACGGCTTGTTCTTGACTGTTGTTATGTGATAAACCAAAAAATCGCCCGTCAAGATATGACGGGTGAAAATTAATTCTACATTTGAACGAAGCAAATGCCCGTTTGGTAATAGTTTGATAGTTGACATTGATAGTTGATTGATATTCCAGTGGATTAACCCCAAACTCCAGTAGATAGCGTTCATTGCTGACCACTTTTTCATTTCTTCATTCCTATGAAATGACACAGTCTTACCAGTAAAATAGTTCAGTTACCGGATCCAGTTCAGTCTTGTCGCAATAAAGCCTTTCCCTGCATGTTAAACATTACCAAAACATATAATCAAATTATCATGTCGTGACCAGAGTTTTATTGTTGATGACGTCAGGAACGTTACTCGATAATTGGATATTGTATATATGTGGATTTATTTTCAAGGATTCATTTTGCTTGTGTTGCTTTTGTAATCGCCGGTATTTGCTATTTAAACTATATTTTGTTCCTCTTCGTTACTCATCCCGGCACATTCAAAAACTCACATTTTAGCATTAAAAGTGGAAATTTGGCCTTTTCAACGTCGTATTTCTTACTGCTATTTTGTTGTACAAATGTATTTATTCATTGCTAATCATTATTTTCCTGAATAAAATATAAAGCTTAAATTAACTTCAAACGTAATGCACGTGTAAAAGAATTTTATGTTTGCTCAATTTAAAACTTAAAAATAAACACACAAACGTTTTGTTTATTGAAGTATCTGATGATAAATGCAAACTGAAAAAAGTTAAAATTAAAAAAAACAATTTGAATTTTGACATCTTGAATTCAAATTATGTTTTCGCAATCACGAGTGTGTGTATGTAGGCGTGTGTGTTTGTGTGTGGGGTATGTGTGTTTGTGTGTAGGGGGCATGTGTATGTAGGTATGTGTGTTTGTGTCTGTGTGCTGGCATAAGTGTGTGGGTAGTTGTGTGTATGAATGTGAGTGCGCGGGGGCGGGGTATGTGTATGTGTGTAGGCATATGTGTTTGTGTCTGTGTGCAGGCATGAATGTGTGGGTAGTAGTGTGTATGTGTGTGTGTATCTTTTTGTGAGTGTATGTTTTTGTGTGTGTGTGTATGTGTAGGTGTCTGTATGTATGCGTGTGTGTATATGTTTGTGTGTGTGTATGTGTTTGTGTATGTGTGCGTGTGTAGTTGTGTATGTATGCGCGTGTGTGTAGGACATGGATGCAACCTGGAGACGGCTTTCGCTATAAGGAGCAGCACCGTGAGGAGCCGGTCGACGGTGATGGTGCGGAGGGTGGCGGTGGAAAAATAAAATGATAGGACGCCAAAAACAGTCAAATGAAAGCAATAAGCAATCGTGATTGCTCAAAAATCCTAATTGTTTAGTGAATTCATATTTATATGTTCTGGACAAGAAAAATACATTGTAACCTTTTTCATTAAAATTTAGAAAAGCTTAAAAAACTCTTACATCAACGTTGATAAAGAAATAGTTTAAACTAATTAAAATGTAATAAAAATTTCAAAATAAAATAAAAGAATCTCAAAACCTTTTATATTAATGAGATTCCAAGAGAAAAACTAAGATAACTTTAAAGAAACAGAGAAAAAAATATCCTGAGTCAACACAATTTCTTATCTACTCCTTCTTCGTTCCTTGAGCAAAACTGCTACGTGCTAAAACTTTTTAGTCGTCGGATTATCTAAAAACCATCCTTTTGTTTGCGAAGGTTCTCGAAACGGATTATTCGTGAAAGTAGATAGATCGATACTGATGAGGTAAAGGTTTCCTTTTCGAGTGTTTACCAAGGTATTGAATTCCAGAGACGCTTGAAGTGTTTAGCAAAACACATCATAAATGTCAAGGTAAAAATAACATTTGAAGTAATACTCTAAAAATATGACTTCACGGCAGAGAGGTCAGAAAAGGAAATTGCTTTCTTATATGAAAATTACTTATTTTTATTACTGTTTTATGTTAATTATGGTAATTATCACAAGTATTCGAACCCATACGAAATAAACGTGTATACAGTTTTAAATTAATATATAGTTTGAATCTAATTAATGTAAAAACAGCTAAAGTTTTGTATAAAATGAGCATTTAATGTAATTCAGATTAAAGTTGATTAAAGTTGTGAAACATGTTGAACCTAACAGAGCAGAGTATACTTTGTCTTTGTGAAGTATATTTATTAATCATACGTTTTATTGAGGATATTTTTACTCTGTAACTCAGAATTGTTTCTTTCTTTGCATGAGCGTAGTCGAGATAAACGTTAGGGAGAGGCAAGCATAGGCTTAACAACATAGTGGTCTCTTTAGTTACCCCCTACCCTCAGTCCAGAACTTGGAAAGTGTTTGAAATTACAATCCTGATATCCCCATTAAAAAGAAAAAAAAGAAAGACAGAAAGAAACCATTTTATGCTACTTTTAGATTTGGGTAGAAAAAGCGGTTAGGTAGTTCTCCTCCAAAGATATTTCGAAATTAAAGTCCAAAAATTGCAATTTAAGTTATCTTTGGTGACATTTGGAAAGAGCGTGGGTTCTCTTCTAGAGAGGGGCAGTTGCATGTCTCTCTGTAAGTATTAAAATACTAAATTAATATCAACAGCACAAAGTATTGTGACAAGCTTATCTTTATAGTAAAAACCAGCTAATTCCGTGATTTTAATAATGAACTTATTTTGAGTAACAATTTTAATCTTAAATTGCTCTTTTTATTTGTATAAAAGCTTCAACTTGTGAGTGTGGAAAAAAACCTTTCTCAAAGGTCTTAATTTAAACCCCAATTCGTCACTTGTGGCGGGTGACAATTGATAATTTCAATACTTTAGCCCTGAATCCAATCAGGATATCCAGGGATGAGGATGTCTGGCCCCTTATCTCTGACCCCTTACGGTTTATATGGGTGAGACAGGGCGGAATGGCTTTCTCTGGATGTTCTGTTTTTTGATTTATTAGAAAGTTTTTTTTATAATTGGAATCAATCAAAGTAGGCGGATAGTCTCTATCAATTGCCACACCTTTAATATACACTGGTGTGCAAAAATTAAGGACGAGACGGTTTTTTCAATATAACTTTGTACAAAAGCTTTCCAAATCAACACATTTAATACCGTAAGATCCCCAATACGTAAGGACATGTTTAATGTAAGCAACACTTACTAAAAGAGAAATCAGAGGGATAAAAAGAAGCTTTATTGAAAAAGTAGCATGGAGAGCAATGCGACTGAAGGCCAAACATCCCTGTGATGGGTGTCCAGCAAGAAACATCCGGTCTTTAGCAGGGATATGATCTCCCCCGACTGCTAGGCAGGTTTCACAGCGTCTGCTCATGCTGAAAATGAGGGTGTCAATGAGTTGTAGAGGCATTGCTGCCCATTCGTCTTGCAGCGCCAATCGAAGCTCCCGAATCGTTACTGGTGGTAAGGTACGGGCTGCCAAGCGTCTGCCTAGAAAATCCCATACACGCTAGATGGGATTGAGATCCGGAGATCGTGCAGGCCAATCCATACGTTCAATATCCTCACTCTCTAAGAGCTGTTCGGCAGCTACTGTGCGATGACATGGTGCAAGGAACTGCGGACCCATAGCGCCTCTAAAAAGACGCACATATGGAAGAAGAATCTCGTTACAATAACGGGTCCCGTTGACTGAACCTGCGTCGAAGATGTGAAGGTCTGTACGACTACCAAGCATGATGCCTCCCCAAACTAGAACACCGCGACCTCCATACCTGTCCCTTTCAATGATGTTCGAGGGATGATTGTTGGCTTCCACGCTCTCTCCAATGAGTATGCGATGAGAATCGCTACTCAGACTGAATCTGCTCTCATCTGTAAAGAGTACTCGTCCCCATTCATTGTCTCTCCAATTCCGGTGTTCTCGGCACCACATAGAACGCCTTCTCCGATGGGCAGGCGTTAGAGGTACACACCGTATAGGGCGTCGTGCAAACAGACCACCACCGTGCAGTCTTCTGGCCACGGTAAAACGCGATATCGGTCGTCCAGTCGCCTGTGTCGTGTCTAGCGATTTCTCCCGATGTCTGCCGCCTGTTTCTTCTGGCCTGTAAGACAATATACCGGTCATCTGCGGGTGTCGTTCCTCGTGGACGACCACTACTGAACCCCCGGATAGCTGTTCCTGTAGTTTGAAATTGTCTCCAAAGTCGTGAAACGATGCTGTGAGCAATTCCTAACTCTGCAGCCACACTTGTCACACTGCGGCCTTCCTCCAACTTCCCAATGATTCGACCTCGGGTAAAAGCATCCAGATGTCGTGTAACAGATTGATTATTCGCCATTTCTCGCTGAGGCAGCAACTCGGTGTGATTTTAACTGCTATACGGCGTGCAATCTCTTTGCCAGAAATACTGATCCTTCACCGACAACATGCTTTAAACTACTCAGACACTCCCCCATTACGTCTGCCTGCATATCTGCGCATGTGCTACCGTGCATCACCTTACTTAATCTCCTGATTGGTCTTTCTGTCCGCTCTGCCTCTTCGTTCAGCTGATATGCTAATTTTTCGACTTCGTCCTTAATTTTTGCACATCAATGTAATTAGGTTCTGCTTTAAGAAGTGCTAGTGAAGAAGAAATATTAACAACACGATAAACTAAAATATTAAAAGCAGAATATTTTTGATTAGGAGGATGAGACGATAGTCTATGAGGAGGAAAAGAAACCGCATGAGGTTTGTGCGATAAACGGTGCTTTCAAAACCAAATTCAGTACAAGAAATGAGAATATCAAGAGAGACGGGGAAAAATGGCATAACAACCAAAGTTTTTTCGATGAAGGTTCGAGTAAGAACATTAGTCTGTTTACGTTGTTATTTCTCATTTTACCTTTTTATACACAAAGGTATTTAAAATAAATGTTGTGCTCTCTACGTTTATTTTAAATTACGCTCTCACATTTAAAGAAAAAAAAGTAAATCAATATAGCGAATACTCAGTGGCATTTTAACTGTATTTCAGCATGTTAGCAAACTTAAATATCCTATTTAAATAACATGCAAGATAACAATGGGGATTTATTAACTAAAACAGAAAAAAAAAACTAATTAGATTGACGAAATACTAAAAAAGCGCTCTATTAAACCATGATAATTGCTAAAAAATGAGAAGAAAAGAAAAAAAAATATATCCATCGACAAAAAAGATCAACAAAAGCTTGATAAAAGACGAGATTGAAGACAAAATCTTTTTATAATAATTAAAAGCAAAAAAAAAAAAAAATCTTTTGGTTCTCGTCTCGTTAAAAAAGCTTTAAAAGTAACATTTCTTTCATCAAATTTGTTTTTCATTAAAAACGTAAAGCAAATACGCAGTGTTTAATTTGTTATTTAATTGTCTTGGACATTTAAAATGGAAAAACGCATGTTTAACTCAGAGTTCTCCAATGTCCCTAACGCTATTTAAAAACTTATTTCTTAGAGTTTTTTTTTTTAAGGTATGGTATAGTTGCATTTAACTCAACATTGATGTTTGATAAAAGGAAATTAATAAGGAGCAGAACTATCTATTTAAATTTTGAATAAAAAGATTTATATATTGGCTTGCAAGCTTTTTTTTGTTTCAAATAATATTATTAACGCGTAAGAGAGTGACATTTTCATTCGTTCTCTGAATGCTGTCACTGTTCTTTACCTTTTGTAGGAAAAACTGGGACTATTTGCATTAAAAAAAAAAACTTCCACTAAATTTTAATGAAATAATTTATTCAAAATCCAAAATCAAGAAGAAAAACGAGCTGGTGTGTGTATCACATGACTTACTTTTACTCAAATTTAATGTAATTTCCCCATTACCGGCAATTTTAATGTGATTCAATAGTTTACTCTCTAAATATCACCAACAGTGCCTAAATTGAAACAGAGTTCCAAAAAAATATAGCCAAATTTTTCGCCAAGTTGGCGACAAAACTTGGCGACCAAAAGACTAGCGATATATCACCAAGTGTCCGACAAATTATAACACCACTTGAGTTTACATCGAATTTAACAATGATTTCCCCCCATAAAGGGACAAAAGACCCTTTTACAAACACCCGAATGCAACCAAAAGAAGAGGTTCACAACTAGGCTCCGCTAGGAGTCTACGTACCAAATTTCAACTTTCTAGGACATGCCGTTCTTGAGTTATGCGACATACATACACATATACGCACGTACGCACATACATACGTACATACAGACGTCGTGAGAAAACTCGTTGTAATTAACTCGGGAATCATCGAAATGGATATTTCGCGTGTCTATACGTTCTTAGGCACTTAACCACGAGTGGTCGAGTCGATTTTAAAGTGAAATTTTTTTTCGCGAATACTTTACTTTCCTTCTTACTTCATTTTACAAGAAAAGGAAGTATTGTATTCGCGAAAAAAATTTGTTCAAAAATCGGCCTTAATTTCCATTTTACTCACCGCCGAATGAATATTGAGTTTTTTTTTGACTCGTCCACACGTGGATAAGTGCCTAAGAACATCTAGCCTCCTGAAATATCCGTAATGACGATTCCCGAGTTAATTACAACGAATTATCTCGTGACTTTTGAATGTACGTATGTATGTGCGTATATGCGTGTGCGTATGTGCGTATGTGCGTATGTATGTCACATAACTAAAGAACGGCATGTCCTAAAAAGTTGAAATTTGGTACGTAGACTCCTAGTGGAGTCTAGTTGTGCATCTCCCCTTTTGGTTGCATTCGCGTGTTTCTAAAGGGGTCTTTTGCCCTTTTTTTGGAGGGGGGGGGATATCATTATTAATTTCAATGTAAACTCAAGTGGTGCTATAATTTGTCGGACACTTGGCGATATATCGCCAGTCTTTTGGTCGCCAATTTGGCGACAAATTTAGCGATTTTTTTAAAATCTGTTTCAATTTGCCCACTGTTGGTGATATTTAGAGAGTAAACTATTGAATCCCATTAAATTTGCCAGTAATGGGGAAATGTCATTATATTGGAGTAAAAGGAAAAGATGTGATGCACACATCAGCTCGTTTGTAAAAGGAAGTAAAAAAGTGATTATGAAAAGACAAATGTATTGACGAAAAGTTTTTTGTTATTATTTTATTAACCGACTTCAAAAAGGAGGCGGTTGTCAGTTCATTCTGCATGTATGTTTTTTTTTTTGTTCACTCATAGCTTTTCCCCTAGTGACCTCGTTTTGATGATCCATTTTTAATGGTTTATAAGGAGCCTTAACTTAGGTCTCATACCTTTGATTGATCATCTTTGTTCTTAAAAAAATAAGTTATTGGTATAAACAATAATTTTTTTATGTACTTTCTCAGGTCATGGCCACACTAGATGGCGCTGACGCTAAGTGTGGCTATAGTGCCTAGAATAAGTAGTGTGTGGTTTGCGAATGATTTCTCAGCCGATTCTTGAAGACAAAGCAGTGAAAAACCAATAGAGGGCAATACGGCCAGGGAGCACGCTACTTTTGATCAGTGGCGCACACAGGAATTTTGCAAGGGGAGGGTCCAAGGTCGAAAGCCTCATTCAGATATTATACATCAATACGCCGTCAAACAAACATATTGACATGACTTTATCAATTCCCGAGAACCAAAAATAGTAAAAAATAAACAATTGAATAAATAATTAGCATTATTTAATGATATATATTTGCTTAAATAAATAATCAGAGAGCAACATAATTTACCATTTTACATTTCTCATAATTAAAAAATGGATTCAAGTTCATAAATCTCATTTTAATCTTTAATTACAGAACCATAAACACTATTACAGTGTATTCTTTTATAATCACCATTATGCTTCTTATAGCAATTCGCTATAGGAAAAATTTACAATATTTAAAAAAATCTTTTAATATGAGGATTTTATTTTTTCACTTATAAGAACTGAAATTATTGTTACTTTTGTTTAAAATTATTCTGCGTAAAAAATACATAGAATCGTAATATATCGGGGGAAAAAGAGGGGGGACCCCTATGGGAGGGGTCCGGACCCCCTGGACCCCTCCCTTGTGTGCGCCACTGCTTTTGACATATTTTACATTAGTAAAGCGGTTTTACAGCATTAGGAAAAGCAACAGCTACTATCTGAAAAATTAACATTGTTTAATGAACTATGATGTATTGCACAGAATTTCTTTTCCTTTTTGGCTTTAAATTCAAATCCATTGTGGTAGGTTTGCATCTTTCTCCAGTGGGCTTTGCGTATATTGAAAACAAGAGATAACTTTAAAAAAAATTAATTTGAGTTTTGACATCTTGAATTCAAATTATGTTTTTCGCAATCATGAGTGTGTGTATGTAGGCGTGTGTGTTTGTGTGGGGGGGTATGTGTGTTTGTGTGTGGGGGTATGTGTGTTTGTGTGTAGGGGGTATGTATATGTGTGTGTAGGCATGTGTGTTTGTGTCTGTGTACTGGCATAAGTGTGTGGGTAGTTGTGTGTATGAATGTGCGTGTGGGGGTATGTGTATGTGTGTGTAGGCATGTGTGTTTGTGTCTGTATGCTGTCATAACTGTGTGGGTAGTTGTTTGTATGAATGTGTGTGAGGGGTATGTGTATGTGTGTGTAGGCATATGTGTTTGTGTGGAGGTATGAATGTGTGGGTAGTTGTGTAGGCATGTATGTTTGTGTCTGTGTACTGGTATAAGTGTGTGGGTAGTTGTGTGTATGAATGTGTGTGTGGGGGTATGTGTATGTGTGTGTAGGCATGTGTGTTTGTGTCTGTGTGCTGTCATAACTGTGTGGGTAGTTGTTTGTATGAATGTGTGTGGGGGGTATGTGTATGTGTGTGTAGGCATATGTGTTTGTGTGGAGGTATGAATGTGTGGGTAGTTGTGTAGGCATGTATGTCTGTGTCTGTGTACTGGCATAAGTGTGTGGGTAGTTGTGTGTATGAATGTGTGTGGGGGTATGTGTATGTGTGTGTAGGCATATGTGTTTGTGTGGAGGCATGAATGTGTGGGTAGTTGTGTGTGTGTATGTGTAGGTGTCTGTATGTTTGCGTGTGTGTTATGTTTGTGTGTGTGTATGTGTGTAGGTGTATGTGTTTGTGTGTATGTGTGCGAGTGCGTGTGTAGTTGTGTATGTATGCGCGTGTGTGTAGGACATGGATGGAGACGGCTTTCGCTATAGGTGCAGCATCGTGAGGAGCCCGCCTGTCCACGGTGATGGTGCAGAGGGTTGCGGTGGGAAAATAAAATGATAGGAAGCCAAAAATAGTCAAATGAAAGCAATAAGCAATCGTGATTGCTCAAAAAAAAATCCCCTATCATATTCGTTTTACTCGACCCAATATTAGTAGGAATTGACTATTTAAAACCAGGATACAGACAAAAAGTGCTCCTTGTTTCATAGCGTTATTTGTGAACGATCCCTTACGGAATATCGCCTTATCCGTGAATAATTGAAATTCGGCTTCTTAGGTTACCGATATCTTGTTAAGTTTTCGTGATGTTCAACTTGAATTATTTTGTATGTTGGCAAATATATTTAGCTACAAAAGTTAAATTACTATCTTTCGCGCGTATGTAGTAAAAAATTAACTGTCTTAAATGTTTAAGAATCGGTAATTTTTAAAGATTTTTATTTAATTTTTTTTAATGCTTTATAGTTTTCTGAAATTTCGGAACAATCTGACAGAAAACTTTGAGTGTTGTGAGCCAAAAACATACAAATGATATTCAAATTTTCGTAGGAAATTCCTATATCTTCGCTAGGGGAAGTAGTACTTACATTAAATACTTTTACAAAAACATATAAAATCGTTGTGCGTAGTATGTAAAGCAATTTATGTAATTTGAAGCTTAATATCAGATATTTATGATGGAGAATGACCAAAAACGTTTTATGGTTTCTTCAAGTTTCTGCTGATCCCCTATTGCATAGGAATTTTACGTTTATTGAAAAATGTGGTCTTCACTAATAATAAAGCTGAAAGTCTCTCTGTCTGTCAGGATCTCTGTGACGCGCATAGAGCCTAGACCGTTCGGCCGATTTTCAAGAAATTTGGCACAGAGTTAGTTTGTAGCATCGGAGTGTGCACCTCGAAGCGGTTGTTCGAAAATTCGATGTGGTTCTTTTTCTATTCCAATTTTAAGAACAAAATTATCATAAAATGGATGAGTAACTTACGAAATTATCATAACGTAGAACCGTAACATATGCAGAAGCCAATTGGCGAGATACGAAATTATCATAACGTGGAACCGTAACATGGGTACAAGCCAATTGGCGAGAAAATTCACCATACATTATTTGTAAATATACAGGCGAACCAAAAGACCTTTTAATTTTTCTATTACGGGCAAAGCCGTTCGGGTACCATTAGTAAAACCTAAAGCATACCTTTTATTTGAAAAACATTTCGAAATATCCTAAAAATCTTAATTTTTGCAAGTGATGCAATTAAACAAAGTTTCAATAATCTTTCAGACATTCTCCATTTGCATTCCACTCGTAAATCCGAGTGTTGGAAAATCATATAAAGCTGCGTTGAGTAAGGCATTACCAGTAGGCTCCGAAATTCAATTTCCCACCAACTTTTTCTTTAAAATATGGTGTTGAACAAAATAAATTTCTTTCAGCTGTTCTCTCGAAAGCACAACCTTATTGAAACAGGAGCATCTATTTTAGAAAACGTGACTGAGTTTTGTTAAAATCAATTTGTAAAGTACGTGGATTTCATTTTTATGAATGCCTAAGCTTGTGCGGGGCCGTCATATTTTCTTACCATTAACAATTCAATTTTGCTTTAGACTCTTAATCTCAGAGTAGGACGGGAAACGTAATTATGGTTAGTTACAATTATATATACAGTACTTCATTTTTGTTTAATACAATACTTTTATCGGTAAAACGATAGATTGTTTTGTTCGATAGATTTTGTAAGAAAAATAACCTATTGATGCCAGTTTATTATTTTTAATTAACTTAGTAACTTAATTTTATATTCATGACGCTCTCTGAAACGCTTCGGAATTGCTAGAACGGTGGAAAAAAATTAAAAACATCTATTATGAAAATAGAAGGTTTTTAGGCTCACACTTGCGACGAAAGATATTGTTACATTTCGTTTCAATGAGTAAAAATAATTCTTGGAGAATTTAGAGGAGTGAAATTATTTTTGGAAAAGTTAAATGTTCAAATTAATAATAATAATAATAATAATAATAATAAATAAATAAATAAAAATAAATTAATTTGAATTTTGACCTCTTAAATTCAAATTATGTTTTTCGCAATCACAAGTGTGTAGGCATGTGTGTTTATATGTGTGGGGGGAAGAGGGTTTGCGTGTAGTGGGGTATGTCTAAGTGTGTGTACGCATGTGTGTTTGTGTCTGTGTGCAGCTATGAGTGTGTGGGTAGTTGTGTGTATGTGTAGGTGTCTGTATGTATGTGTAGGTGTTTGTATGTATGCGTGTGTGTGTATGTATGTGTTTGAGTGTGCGTATGTGTTTGTGTGTTTATGTGTTTGTGTATGTGTGTAGGTGTATATATTTGTGTGTGCGCGTGTGTGTAGTTGTGTATGTATGCGCGTGTGTGTAGTTGTGTATGTATGCGCGCGTTTGTAGCATATGGATGCAACCTGGAGATGGTTTTCGCTATAGGAGCAGCATCGTGAGGAGCCGGTCGACGCTGATGCTGCAGAGGGTGCTGGCGGGAAAATAAATGATAGCACATCAAAACAGTCAATTGAGAACAATAGGCTATCGTGATTGCTCAAAAAAACCCCACAAATGATGGATTCCATAAAAAAAATGCAAAATTAGAATGAAATAAAAGATCACAGGAGGAAAGACGTGCAATATTTTAGCTTCCAGATTACTTGACATTTTGCATTTAAAAATGAATAAAGCATTCAAACGTAACATTTTGAAATTCCAAGGGTATTTTCCACGGTAGTATACATTTTTTTTCTAAATACAAAGATAGAAAATGCGCAAATATGATGAACTCTTGAGATGTTTTCGATTTTCAATTCTTGAAATCCGCTTGTTAAAACTATCGTTACTTGCAGAAACAGTACCAAGCACTAATTTGAATTGGCACTCACAGTACGTTCTGAGGAGCATTTTGAAAAAGAAAAAGAAAAAAAATAACAAAGCTACAGAGCCGGAGTCGTAGAAACCGACTCGGACTGTTGCTTGGGGTAAGAGAGTACACTGTTAAAAAAAATCCTGACATTTTACGGTAAATCATACTGGTTTACATGCCGCCAGTAACGTTTACCGTAAAATTTCATTTTACTGTAAACTCATAAGGTAGAATAACGTAACATGCGAGCATCAGGTTCGATCTTGGAACCCTCGTATTGGTAGTCGGCTTAGAGGACCACCATACAAGTTGGGACTCATCGAGTGGGGGGAAATACGTGTATGTGCTTTGTACTAAAACTCACGTGGTACATCAATTGGCGCTGCAATCGTTAATATTTTTCGATACAATGTTCTGTATTTTTTTTGTACTATAAACACTCCTTTAACAGTAATATTTACCATAAAAATTTCCTAAATTTTTAGCAGTGTGGAAGTCGGAATCTGGAGTCAAAGGTTTTACAACTTACATATTCGGAGTCTAACAATTTCCCTGAGTTCATAACTGCATTAGGGCCGCGAAAGAGGCGAAGTCAGACTTGTTTTTGGAGTATGCGCTTGGAGTCGGTCACTTTTCTTGCGACTCCGCAGCCCTTCACTTAAAAGTTCCAATTTGATTTGTTTGAGCTCAATAAAGAGTAAATACTAGTTATGTGAGCATGGATAAGTTTTATTGTTGAATTGTGATGTTGCAGTTCCTGTTCATGGAAAAGAAAAACTCTCACGGTGTAAGAGCTTAGTATTTTCGATTTTATAGTTGTGAAAATTAAACTAAGTCTCAACTATGAATTATATATATATATATATATATATATATATATATATATATATATATATATATATATATATATATATATATATATATATATATATATATATATATGTGTGTGTGTGTGTGTGTGTGTGTCTATGTGTGTCTGTGTGTATTTGTGTATTTTTTGGTATAAATTTAAATGTGCAGATTACCCAGTTATGATCAGTTATGATTGCTGAGTTATGATCATACAAAACGTAAAAGTGAAATAAAACTAGTAATGGTCATGCTAACTAAATTCAATTATTTTCAGGAAATACAGAAAAAAACGTATTCAATAATATTAAAACACTTATTTTTTTTACATTATAACCAAATTTAAACTTACTAACTTACCAGCAACATTAAAACTAAAAAAATGCTTAACTTGATTTTGAAAGGTTCGTCGTAACAATAACAGAAATAAATGAATAAATAAATAAAATAAATAGAAACATTCTACTACTAAAATTAACTAAAAACATGTCTCAGTTATTAAAAATTCTTCTGTACTTTAACATTACACTTGGATATTTTTTTAAGTTGTGTATAACAGAAAATATAAATTTCAGAACACTTTGATAGAAAAAAGTTTCCCTTGACACATTCAGACAAAATGGCTAAATAAAAACAAAGTGTGACCACTTTTTATATACAAGTATACCTTAAATATAATTGCATTGTTTCAAATCTCTACTTTATGATTTTAGTACATTTTGGGCTGTGGGATCATGTATCCCTAGTGATCAAGTATCCCCAGTCTCCTCTATTATCCGTGGATTAAGTGCTGCGAATATATTGATTGCAGTAATTAATCGCTCTGAAAAATACGTGTAACAAGAAAATCTATTGAGTAAAAAAAGGGGTAGGGGAAGGAAAAAAGTGACCATCGGCTGATCTTTCTTTTCTTTTTTTTTATCGCACTTTTTTGAGCGACAACAAACGTTTACCATTATTAAAAAGTTTTGAATCAAATAAAGTTTCACTGTTTACTTGCTAGTGTTCTATTAAAAACAGGTTTTTTAAGTTCCAAAAGTATTTTTTAAGAGCCATTTTATTATAAAATTGTTATTAATCATATACACAGCTCAAAACGTCTTGGAAAATAATTTACTAGATTAGTCTTTGTTTTTTACACGAAACAATGGTTCAGTTCAACTCGAAAATTAAAGGCAAGGCATGTTATATTCAGTAAATTACTGAATTCTGTAATTTACTGAATATATCATGCCTTGCCCTCATCTTTCGAGTTGAACTGAACCATTGTTTCGGTCACTCGTCTGGTCTGTGCTAATTTTATATTAGCTTCCAGTTTTTTTGGCACTCTTGACTTCCTTAAGAGGTTTTCCGTCTCCAGCTCAGTCACTTTCCTATGCCGGGCTGATGAGTGCTAATAAGCACGAAACTGCAGTCCTCGGCTGGAAATGACTGAGCTGGCGGTGCATTTCATGTAAATATTGCAATAATTTTGATCAACTTAGGACGACACAATATCACTCAAGCTATTATCACAGCCAAAATTTAGCATGTGTCAAGATAATTTTGTAAACTTTTTGATAGTTAACGGCGTACCCCTTGCAGATTTTGCACACCGGTTAAGAGCCATCAGTATGGACTTAAATGAGTTAGAAAGCAAATTTAAAAAAAAAAGAGCTTTAGGAAAAAACATGTATTTAGTTTAAATGAATCAAATCTCCAACATCAAGGTCCAAGTCAAGGATCTTTTCTTGAATGACTTTTCATCCAAAAGCTCACACTTCTTTGCATTGAAAAATGTGTTCCTTGTAACACTGAAACACGTGTCTGCATTAATTTGCAATTTTCATGCATCAAAATGTGGTTAATTTATTTATTTATTTTTCGAGCAAATCCGTTATGAATTTAGTTTATTTTTATTTTTCTACGAAAAACAATTGATATTTTCATTAATAAATTTTTTTTTAAAACCTGAAACTTTCCCAGATAAAAGAAAGAATGTAATGACTTTGACTTGATTCCGATGAAATTTCCATTAAAATGCTAGTCTTTACTGGTGCAGATGACACGTGCCAGAATCACTTACCAAACTCTTTTATTCTGCGCCGTCAGTTCCACTATTTTTGCGGTAAATGAAATAATTTTTGCATCAATGAGTCTAGAAAGCTCTCTTACAAAAGGGAAGTAAACATTCAAAATGTCTTTTGTTATACCTTCGAATTAATGAAGCTGAAAGAGTTGCTTTAATGAGCGCATGAATGGAATTTTCATGAGAGAAAAGCTGAGAATAAATAGATTTTGTTTACCTCACACTATTGCTTCTGTTTTTCAATTATGGCACATTGAGATAAAAGTTTTTAACTTACTATGTTTTACTAAAACAAAAGTAAGTTGTAATTTCCTATCTTTTGGAAAAATAGTTCATTTTTCTTGTTTACTGATGCATTTACTTCTGTGTTAAAAAATAAACTTATATTTCCGGAAGGTAATTGTAATTTTTTAAGTTCTTTTGCACCGCCAACTATGTCTTAAATGGTAGAACTCATAGAACAATCGTTATTTTTTCTGAATTGGAGTTTGGAAATAAGAATTAATCTACATATTTGATAAAATTTCAGAACATGGTTGATGAATTGGCGCTTAATTAATTATCAAACTACTTTTCTAAAACTGCAATTAGTTTTATCTTACAATACTAACTTGAGACATATAAATTGATATTATTTGGCTTTATGCCGTCGATTCCAGTGTAGCTATCTTATATGATTGATTTCCTATTTACAAGGTATTAATACACTTGATCAGACTCTCTGAAATAGTGATGTGTAAAACAATTTCCAATGTATACGAAAAATACGTGTTTAAAACTAAAAGTGTGTTTTTTTACATTTCTAACATTTTAAAATTATTTTAAAGCTTTAACTAGACTAACTAAACCCTTTTCTTCTTCCCCCTTTTCTTCTTTCTTAGTTTTGGGCTTAAAATGTTTTTTAAAAAAAGCAGAGCATTACAAATAATATTTTTACCTTAGTACCATAAGCTACAAACATAATAATAACGTTGAATGTGCACAAAAAGAAGTAACAGCAGTATATTGTTTTCGTAACAAACGGTTAGCAAATTCAAAACAAATGTCTGCAATTCCAATTGCTATTTATGCGCTGTACTTTGTTTGTTGTAAGGAATGAATATTTAATAGTTATATTAAATACATTAATAATTAAAATTTGGCTTTCAGAATTTTTCAATAGTTTATGGGGGGGGGGGGGACCCGGGAATCAAAGGTTTTTCAATTCCTCGAGACGGAGTCAGAGTGGGTTCTTTTCTATCTAAGTCCGCAACTCCGCTAGGCTTGCGGTATCGGCGTCAGGGTCGTAGAAGAAATCCGTACTGATTTTAGGGAAAATGCTCGGATTCGAAGACTCTAATAGGTTCAGAGTTAAAGTCGGAGTCGGCCATTTTCTCTCCGACTCCACAATCCTAATAATTACTGCTTGTATTGGAACATGGGGCAAAGTGAAATAGCGGGGCAAAGTGAAATGCTGAAATATTTTCTCTGCTTTTAGCTTCACCTATCTGGTATTATTCTAACTGTATAGTACCATATGTAGTCTATTCCAGACAGGGAAAAAAATACCGCCGAAGATTAAAGCATTTGATACTACAGGCAACTTTAAAAAATTGATACTCATATTGTAATTTTTTATTGTAAGTTAAAAATTTTTTTTGTTACCATAAAATGATAAAGTACTTGTTATTAACATTTTTACTATTAATTGAGACCTCCTACTATTCAATGCAGCAAAAATTTAGTTAATATTGAGAATATTTGTATTTTAAATAAATGTACAATTGGACAAGCACATACGGGGCAAAGTGAAATAGTTTGTTTTATTTACTCACTCAATCATTTCATATAAATCACTTACGTTTTCATTTATTAATTAGCTCATTTACATTAATTCATTTAGTAATTCACTTATTTAGTCGTTCATTTACTTATTTTCTTATTCATTTACATTCCTTTACTCGCTCATTTATTTTATTCATATATTAATTGATTTATTAATTCAACTATTCGTTTTTTTAATTATCTTTTCATTTATTCATTCAACCTTTCATTTACTGATTCTTTTGATCAAAAATATGTTTCATAACCAAATACAAAATGTTTCATTAGAAAAATATTTTATTTTCACTTTACCCCATGGAAAAAAAAAGTGAAAAATTTCCACCTTTTTTATGACTCAAATTTACTGCTAAAAATAAAAAAGAAGGTTTCAAAGCAAGTTTTATTATAAAATACAATGTTCTTTCCTAATGTACTGTAATTTTCAAAACAAATTTCCGATTTGTTCATATTGAAAAAAAATCAGTTATCTTAACCATTTCACTTTGCCCTACATTCACCTACTAAAAATTTTACTATTATGTTTTTCTCGCGTTATTTTCGTTTTTAAAATTTCGCTTGGAACTCTAGACGGATTTTGAAAACTTTTGCTTCGTCTATATCAAACGAAAAGTTCAAAAGTGACACGAAATAAAAACTGCGGCCATGAGTTATCCCGTTAGAGTGTTACCTTGTTCAGAAAAACACGCACGGTAAAACAAAGTTTTTACGGCCAGGCTTTACTTTCTTGTATCAACTAGAAAATCGCCCGTCATGGTATGACGGATGAAAATTGCTACTGGGTCATTCCATGTCAAGTGATCCAAAATTTGGGAAATTTTTTCCCTCACCCTTTTGTATTTCTTTGAAATTTGGCTCATCGATTGTACCCTTTGAGGTAATCAAAAGTCCAAATTTTTAGATTTTTATCTCTATTATTTTTTTATTTATGACACTTTGATTTTTCGAAAAACCCGTTTTTTTTTCATGGATGCTTGAACATAAAATGGACGATAACTCAGCACCAAATATAGATAGAAAGATTTGATAAAAAGCATTTTAAAGTACATTAGTTGCTGTTTAATGGGATATGCAACATGACTAATTTTAAAAAAAATTTAATTTTTAAAAAATGAAATTTGAATTTTAAATTTAAATTTCTCAAAAAAGGTATAATGAATTTTTTTTAAAAAATTCTCAAAAATTTGTGTGTATTTTATCTTCATTTGTGCAAAGTTTCAAGTTGGGATCTCAATGGGATCATATTTTTATGAATTTTTAAATAAAATTTGACTTATGAAATAATGACATTTTTCAGATTCTAACTAGTTAAAAATGGGGTTCTCTCACTGGGGATGGTCTAGTAAGTAGTAATTGATCATAACTATGCTTGAAATGAGCTGACGTGAATTGGTAAATTGGCAAGCCCCC
Organism: Uloborus diversus; assembly: GCF_026930045.1. Classification (NCBI taxonomy): domain Eukaryota; kingdom Metazoa; phylum Arthropoda; class Arachnida; order Araneae; family Uloboridae; genus Uloborus; species Uloborus diversus. The sequence continues at coordinate 34,098,454 of NC_072732.1, forward strand.
CCCCCCGCACCGCCACTTTTATTATTTTTTTTCAAAACTGTTTTCAAAATGTAAAAAATAAATAAATGAGTAAAATAAAACAAAATGAATTGTAAACTTATTAAACATTGGTAAATGTTCTTCTTTAAAGCCAGACAAAGTACATTACCCCCCCCCCTCACTTACTCACACATACGATTAACACTATACTATTATAACGCTTTACCTGATGCTTTTTTTTTTTTTTTTCAGACCAAGCCTTTCTTTTTCGATCCGAACTTCACAAAGTGTACTTGATTATTTCACTATCTGATAAGGAAAGTTTTGATTCATTTCGTCCCTTACCCCTGCACCAACTTACAATTTTGGATGGAGGAAAGAAATAGTTTGCCCCAAAATCACAGCAAAATAGGAGTGTTTCCCCCCATGTTGTTTCATTCTTTTTACACTAAACTAAAAATAAATCTAAGTATCAGGTCATATGTCTGTCCGCATAAAACTGTCTTTCTACAACATTTGCAGTGCAGCTGTTTTTTTCTTTTCTTTAATGCTAGTTTTCTTTTAATTTCACTTGTAAACGAGAGCAATGCAGCGAGATCTATTTATACATATATTAAAAGCAGTTATAGATCAAACAAATTTTGCTAATTTGAGCATAACTTTCTTTGTTATTATGTTTCATTCCAGATTGCCCCCCCCCTCCCCCTACCGTTCCACTTTCCGAAAGAAAAAAAGCTGCAAATGAGTGGTTCTCTTCAGTTTTTCTGACTTTTAGTTTTTATGACCCCCCCCCCATTTATAAGCTTTAATCACCACTGATGTTTAGCTGCGTGCGTCCCAGTTTATTATGGTTATAACTCTTACGTGCCGGCTTTTTTTTTTAAACACAGTTTTGAAAAAAAAAAGATAAAAAGTGGTTGTGTGGCGGAGGTGGGGGGGGGGGGGTACTAATCTACAAAGTCATGTCAGTTCATTTCAAGCAAAGTCATGATCAATTACTACTTACTAGACAATCCCCAGTAAAAGAACCCCATATTTAACTAGTTAGAATCTGAAAAATGTCATTATTTTATAAGTCAAATTTTATTTAAAAATTCATAAAAATATGATCCCATTGAGATCCCAACTTGAAACTTTGCACAAATGAAGATAAAATACACACAAATTTTTGAGAATTTTTATAAAAAAATTCATTATACCTTTTCTGAGAAATATAAATTTAAAATTTAAATTATATTTTTTTTAAATTAAAATTTTTTTGAAATTAGTCATGTTGCATATCCCATTAAACAGCAACTAATGTACTTTAAAATGCTTTTTACCAAATCTTTCTATCTATATATGGTGCTGAGTTATCGTCCATTTTATGTTCAAGCATCTATGAAAAAAAGCGGGTTTTTCGAAAAATCAAAGAGTTATAAATAAAAAAATAATAGAGATAAGAATCTAAAAATTTGGACTTTTGATTACCTCAAAGGGTACAATCGATGAGCCAAATTTCAAAGAAATACAAAAAGGTGAGGGAAAAAACTTTGGATCACTTGACATGGAATGACCCTTCTATATTTGAACGAATCAATTACCTGTTTGTTGACATTTTGATAGTTGAGTTTTTAACCCTAACTACAGTGGATTAACTCTAAAGTGCAAGAGATAGTGTTCATTGTTGATCACTTTTTCGTTTTTTTCATTCTCCTAAAATTTGTTTTACCAGTAAAACAGTTAAATTACGGGATCCAAATCAGTCTTGTCAAAATGAAATATCTTTGACCTGAATCAAAACACAGACAGAAGTTGCAAGAAAAAAAAACTATGCATTTCTGTAGACTGTCATTAGTTAAAGGGAAAATTTAAATTGGAGCAACCATCAACTTCACCCTCATACCTTAAAAAGTTTTAAAGAAATTTTTATATTTAATTTTACAGATTTTAATCCCTTCCATTACAAGTGTAGCCTCAATTACACCCAATTGAATTAAATTCCTTATTAAGTAAAGCTACACAAATCAATTTATCGATTTTCTGAATATAAACTATCCTTTATAACCATTTCCCAAACCTGTTTTACATTTTTTTCACGGAAGCAACTGCATTTATGACTTTTTTCAGGACGCAAAAAAAATCGTTTTGTGTTATCCAGGCGCATAACACAAAACAAATTTCAGCAACAAATGCATTTAATTTCCTCTTTATTGCCATTTCATTCCATGGCTGGTAAATGAAGAAACGTACACTGCTGATAAAGTAATTACAGATTCTTAGATGGATACCAATAAAAAAGATCGCAGTCCATGGAAATTAGTGCGATGTGAGCTTTGTTTCATGATATCATAAAAATATACCCGTTACCTTTCGTCATTTATTACCTTGAATGGTTGGTAATAAAATAGAACTATTTTTGGAATCTTTTAATGGATAATTAAGTTTCTTTTATAGATATTATCAATATTTATTGCTGCACGTATGTATTAGTATTTGTAAACCGTTGGAACTGCGATTTAATTTTTTATAAAGTACATAGGCTTTGTTTCCATTAATTTGGCACGTAAATGTATTTGTTGGCGAATAAGTATTGCTGTTTCGTTGAAACTGATATTCTATTTATAAGTCCTTGTTTTCGTATCTGAGGCAGTGAGAAACAGCGGTGCAACTTCGGGCTTCAATTTCTTAGTATAGTAGGGCCTCTCTGTGTAATTTCTTTACTCTATGTATTTAAATGAGTAAAAACGTTGGCGTTTTGGAGACGATGAAATCATGTGTGCTGCCGTGCTTTTCTCCGATTGAGCTCAGTATTTTAAAATTTCAGAAGAACAACGTATTTATCACGAGTTGTTTTATGGATTTTTTGAGACGATGAAATCATCTGTGTTGCCGTGCGTTTCTCCGATTGAGCTCAGTATTTTAAAATTTCAGAAGAACAACGTATTTATCACGAGTTTTAACCACGAGATTTTTTAAACAATTAAATTACCTATTTTATTTAGGAATCGAGTTCTCTGCAAGTATTATTTGCTTCAATTCAACTCTTTATATCTTTGGAATAATTATTTTTTCTATTATTGTAATAAAATTTACAGACAGCGTCATTTGCTTCTATTTTTACTTCCTTTTACAAAAAAGGAACTATTGTATTCGCAAAAAAAAAAAAAAAAAAAAAAAAAAAATCACTTAAAATTCGGCCTTAATTTCCATTTTGCTCACCCCCGACTTGATGTTGAGTTTTTTTTCAACCGACGACAAGCGGATAAGTGCCTAAGAACCTATAAAAACCCGAAGTATCCATTTCGACATTCCCCGAGTTAATTACAACGACTTTTCTCGTGACGTCCGTCTGTACGTATGTATGTATGTGCGTACGTGCGTATGTATGTCGCATAACTCAAGAACGGTATGTCCTAGAAAGTTGAAATTTGGTACGTAGACTCCTAGTGGGGTCTAGTTGTGCAACTCCCCTTTTGGTTGCATTCCGGTGTTTCTAAAGGGGACTTTTGCCCCTTTTTTTGGGGGGGAATCATTGTTAATTTCTATGTATACTCAATTGGTGTTATAATTTGGCGGACACGTGGCAATATATCGCCAATCTTTTGGTCGCCAAGTTTGTCACCAAGTTGGAGACAAATTTGGCGATTTTTTTTAAGAATCTGGTTTCAATTTGGTAACTGGTGGTGATCTTTACAGAGTAAACTATTGAATCACATTTAAATTGCCAATAATGGGAAAATGACATTAAAATTGGAGTAAAAGGAAGTCATGTGATGCGCACATCAGCTCATTTTTTTAACCATCCGCTTGATTATTAGAGTTTTATAGATATTATGGCACTACACAAAATTAATAAAATTATTACACAAAAAATCTGAATTTGTTTATTAAATCCATTTTAAATAGCAATTCCTAACGCTTTTTTACTTCAAAATTAAAAACAATGGGAATTAGTAGCTTTTCACGTTGTTTTCTTTTCGATATCGAAAGTTTTTAATAACTTCTCTTCCCGGAGTAATAATGAAAAAGCAGATGTGGCTGACACTTTTGCTAGAAAAATCTTTTATCAATGGCAAGTATACGTTTTCTAAAGCAAATGATAATGGCACTTTTTTTTTTCATTTATTGTTATTTAACTATTGAATTTTTCGAGCGTTATTTAATATACATTTTTAATCGATTTTTTAAGACTTAGGGATGTTATTGCGTTTATTTTTACTGCATTATAGAATTTCAGTAGTTTACGAAAAATATGCATAGTGTTTAGTTTTTTTAATGAGCAATTTGAGGGGCGGATCTTTTAAATGGGGGAATTGAAGTATTATGTACTATGGATTCTTCAAAAGAGTTCGCGTTTTTGTTTTCTTTCCTTATTTTTATTTCCATTCCTTTTTCGTTTCACTGACAAGTTTCCTTTTCAAAAAAGTTTTTTTTTTTTTTTTTTTTGAAAAATATAGCTTTAATAAGTGAAAAAGTTTATCCCCCTCAAAGTTTTACTACATGGAGCAAAGAAGGGCAAAACAACAACGCTAATTTCTCTCGTAGGACCATTCAAAGCTCAAAAATTGCGAAAACTGCTTAATCCTCAGGAGTGTACTTTCTTACTTACTACTTGCACAAAAAGTTTGCAGTAGAGAAGAACTATTTGCCGGAAACTTAAACGGCTAAATGAAGTTTCGAAGTTGGAAGGCGTGAGGGCATACATTGCTTTGGTTTTTCAATATGTGTGCTAAAGCCATTTGTCAAGTTCAAACATAACTAAGATACTTAAGTTTACCACTGCTGAAGATTACAACTTTAGATAGCTAAAACGCATAGACTAGTAATAAGAATAGACCGAGCTATGGCAACCCTTTGCTGCTCATGAACCAAACCATGTGACTAGTGGATATCCTAGCAACAGCGGGCGTTGATCGTAGCAGACGATCAATTCCCGCGAGAAATAAAATAAATAGAATTGATGGAACGCGGAATATTTATGGAGTCCGATTTGTAAATTTGTTATTCAAAGTTGTAAATATTTTGTTAATATAGTGAGTTTTTCGTTTAGATAGCATTGTGCATTTTCTTTAATCAATTTCAATAACTCTATGCAATTAAAGATGCAAGCGCCCAAATAGAATTGGCAAACGTTAAGATTTTTACATACAATTTCAATTTAAGATTCCGATTAGTACATTTTTGCGTTAACGCAAAACGTTTACTCCATTATGTTCACGCCAACGCTGACGTAGCAGTTTCAAATGAAATAAAAGTTACTGAAAATTGGGATCAAAAACTAATTACTAATTTCAAAATAATTCATAACTAAAAGAAAAACAATTCAATCTCTGCACCTGGAAAAAAATTATAATAAAAACACATTACTTGAAACACATGTCGAGTGCCAAACTTTAGATAATATTGCCATCTAGCAACCATGCTGCCAAAGTTTTCGACAAGCCTTCCACCAGTCACATGATGTATCCATGAACCAATTTTTTCATCAGCAAGTCTGGGAAAGCTCGGTCTACTCTTATTATTAGTCTATGCTAAAACGTAATCGTTGCCATCGTTGTCAAAGATTTTGCAAAGTTGTACGAAAGCGTTAATTTTGTCTGGCAAAGTAATGCGTAAAATGGATTTTAGAAGTAAATATGCACATTTGGTCGTACGACATTTGACTGAAGAAAACCTCATGTACTCTACTGCCGTGTGCAGGTAAACGGCTGTATCTACAAAAACGAGTTTTTGAGTTGAGATATTTGAAGAAACGCGTTTTTGATTTCGCCACAAACATCAATAAAATATTGAAATTTGAATCTAGGTGATTCTATACGTTCATATCGAAATAATTTTTGGGTAGTCTGTCTCTTTTTGGTTTTGCATTTAAAATTTTGATCAAAGCAGATACTGCCGTTTACTGTAAAACCACGGATTGTATGGAATTTTCAAACGTCTAGATAAGACGAATCTATCTGAATGAGGGGGAAAAGTAAAAATTTTATGCCGGTATTCCGTTCATTTGAATGCGACTCTGCTTCTGCAAAAGCTGGCATCGCTAAAAAAAAATAGATTTGTCCATTTCTGGCTGTAAAACGGATGTTTGTCTTTCCATACAATCCGTGGTCAGACAGTACCTGCTCTTCGAACTAATAATTTTCATACACTTTTGACTGGCAATTAGCAGTAACTGCACAATATACTATTGAATGATTAATAACTACAGATTTGACATAATACGGAGTAGATACGTTATTACGAAGTATATTTATTGCAAAGTGAATAATATAATTTATTTTAAAATATAAATAAATACCGTGTATACACTAGACATAAATTTAATATAAATGAATCAAATGTAATTTAAAAATAAAATGAAAATTTATTTTTTAAATATAACTTAAATACGTATCAAACGAAATGACCTACGTCCACTTGATATACATTTAATGCAATAACATTTACTTACCTACCGAGATATAGACATACTTGCTGATTCAAAGACCTTGCTAAAACAAACTCAGTTTTGTAGTTCATATTTGTTGACTTTTATTAAACATGGAATCGTAAAAAGGTGTTTTTTTTTTTTTTTAACGCATTTCGAGCAATGCGTTGAGCCTGAGTTTTAAGGCGCATTTTTGTAGGCTGTCTTAGGCAAGGGGCAACATAATTTGCTGTCTCTGCTGGAAGAACTTCAGAATCCTGCATGGAATTTCGAGAAGAGGATGGATTGGATGAGTGCTCTTGCTCCGATTCCTTTCACAACGAATAGTTGACAAGGCATTTGTTTTGATTGCTTACAGCATTATCAAAAACTCGTTTATGTTCATTTTAAAAAATACGGAAAACCGGTTAACGTTCCGCATTTTGCAATAAAGCAATACATTTCGATAAAAATTTAGGCAAAAGAAATGCTTCGTTTGTTAACAATGGCTCTCATCAAACAACTAAAAGTGCAGCAGCTTAGTATTAAAAATTGTGAAAAATATCGTCTGCGACAAACCAAAATCCTTCTGCTGTTACACGTTTATTTATCGTCTGCCAAATATTGCTTGTTTTTACTCGTTTCTTATCTATTGTAACTGTATATTAGCAAGAACTCATTTTGTTTTATTGTTTTTAGAACACAAAAATGAAGAATCAAAGAAAATTTTTCTAAAAATGTCTGATGCCTGTGAAATTACAGAACGGTTTCTTCGACTTTATTTGAACTAAGGTATGGTTATTTTCCTAAAATAATAGTTTTAAGTGTCTCTTACGCTGAAGGACGCCCGAAGTTAAATTTTTGAGAGGCGGTAAATCCCAATTTCGCCGAATGATAAAATACGACCTGGCACGCATACTTAAATCTAATGAGAAGCGACTAGGAATCATTTTTTAAAAATGCAATATTGTCTCTAAATTTGCCAAACAAAAGAAATTTTTGAAAAGTTACACAATGACATAACATCGGGGTGTTATTGCTTGCGCTGTTTAAGCAGCAAAGTAAAAAAGCAGCTGTTTACTTTTTAATTTATGAAATTACTTGAAAAAATTAGTTATTAGAAATGTTTCAAAAAAAAAAAAAAAAAAACTTTAAAACACAGCACGAATTGATCACAACGATTTGGTGGCGCGAACAGAGCAATAACATTTGATTAAAACAAGCAGGATTTTATAAAGTCACAAAAAATCTTTTTATAAGAATCTAAATTAAAGTTTTAACATTAATTGCTCGTAAATACACATAAATTGTTTAGCCTTAAAAACATACTTAATAACTGCTAATTTGTAATAGATAAAGCATATGCTTTACAAAACCATGCAGACTATTTGTTGTAATATTTTTCGAGAGAGAATTACAATTTTAAGAACTTTAGAACAAGACAAAGATTTTTTTTGTTTAGTTTCAAATTATGTATGAAACAATTACAAATAAAGTTACATTTAGCTATTCATTGATAAAAGTTTGCGTAACTTCACTTTTATTCCCACAGGACGCACTCCACACATCTTGTAAATTTTAGTCATTAATTTCAGCCCCCTCCCCTTTTTTTTTACCCTATGCTAAAACAAACAAATATTTTCATGAAAAAAAAAACATATTCAAAGTCACTTCAAAATATTTAGGAAAAGTTTTAAGTCAAATGATAAGAAAATTCACTGTTAGCTAATCCTACGCTTATCGGTAACGAACTAAGATGTTTTAACAAACAAGAAAAGGAGTGCTTTTGTTTTTCCTTGAGAACAAACTTTCTTCTACTGTTAAGGTACGTCTTATCTTTTTAGTGCTGTTTGAAACATAAAACAAAGCTTTTTGTTTTCTTCAGATGCTCGGGCGTTTATAGACAATTAAGAATGCAATGTATATACAAACTTTTCTACTTTACTGTAAGAATCAATTTTTTTTTTCAAACGTTTGACCATAAAATTTAAAAATACATTTTGAATATTGGATTGAAGAGAATATTTAAATTATGAGTTCGAGTTATAAAAATAGATGTTTCTTTCGGTTAACATTAGAAGCAATAAATAATTGTTTTTTTTTTCAGTGTAACCGTCTTTTACGTACGAAGATCCTTACCCGTTTGGCAATTACAAAAGTCACAACTCTCGATAATTATCATTCCAGCATGTATCATGTATTGAGAAAATTTTAAAACGAGAAATTGTTTAAAAAATTGTAAGTTTGTTTTTATGTATTCCATTTTTAATTTAAGGGATAATGAAGCCTTTAAGAAACATAATTCATATTGAGATGTAAACTACAAATGTATTTTTTAAGGTTTTAAAAAAGAAATCACGAACTTAAAATCTAAAATAAGGCATTTCCTTTTATTAAATCAAATGAGAAGCACACACATAAAAAAACACTAACAATAGTCATAAATGGGTATTAACAAAAAATAGATAAACAAAGAGGTAAATGAAAGAAAGAAGAAAAAGAAAAAGAAAAAATACACGTATTTTTAAAAGAAAAAAATCAATACAAAATATAAAAACGTAAAGAAGGGATAAATGAATATTTTTTTTTTTGAAAATAAGATTAAATATTTTGGTTCATTAAAATCTAGTTTTGCTTTACTTAAACAAAAACACAATATTTCGAAAACGAACTTAACTGAACTATTTATTTTAATACTTTTAAGAGGTAACGTTTATTATTTGCGCCTGGTGCTTTTTAATGATGTCCTTAAAATTAAGTTTGCTCTTATGTCTCTGAAAAGATTAATATTTATTTTAGAATATTTTAAAATAAATAAATCCGGATATTAAAAAAATACTGGATTCAAATTATAAACATCTTTGTAATTAATAAAATGTTCGAAACTTAAATTATTGTCTTACACTAATAAAAATATCTTAACTATTTTTAAAGCATTTCTCTTTACTTGTTTGTCCATATTAATGCCGCTTACAATCGGATTTAATAGCAATGATATCTAAGTTTGTATTTTCTTCGTTTTTGACTTCGACATTTTTTGAAATTCGTTCAAGAGAAAGATACATAACTTCGTTGAGACACAAGCACTACAGAAATTTAGAAATATACACTAGCAGCGCTTGAGGAATTAATGTTTTATTATTATATATTTATTTTTAATGATAGAGGGTCTTTTAATAAGCGATTCATTAAAATGTCTACCACGGCTTCTCACGGTGGCTCAGATCCGAGTGAATTAATTTTTAATGATTCTGATTCAGATCCAGCTGAATTTGAACGATGACTTCGGTTGTGTTAGCTTAAAGGGTTTACTGTGGTTTAATTGTGTACAACCGACTTCAGGAATTTCCACAAGAAAAAGTACAGCTGCTTCAAAATGTCTTCTTTGCGAGACATAACGATTTCCTCAAATCGGTCGCGGAGAATGTGCAACGCGGCGTCCTCTGTGTAGCACGTACAGTGTTGCCAGATAGTCAAATTCAGATTTCCCCAATTCCCTTCCAATTTTTCCCCAAAAAGCGATGTTTTCTACCAAAATTCCCCAAACTCAAAAATTATTTTTCCACTAATATTTTCAGAAAATGAATCGATTTCCTCTAATATTTTTGTCTCTTGAAAAAAATTTTTCCCCCAAATAAACAAATTTTCTTAAAAAATTCCCCAACTTTTTTTTTTCTTCCCATTTTTGCTTTTTTTTTTGTCTTCTTCATCAATATCTTTCTTTATCTGTACTAATAATAAAGCTGAAAGTCTCTCTGTCTGGATATCTCTCTGTCTGTCAGGGTCTCTGTGACGATATAAACAATGTAACAACTACTTCTTAACGCGAATCTAAAAAAGAAAAAAATTCTTTTTTCGTTCAGTTTTTTCCCCTAGGTTTTCCCCAAGAAATATTTTTTCCCCCTAAGAATTCTCCTCAAAATCCATTTCCCCAAAATTTCATCAGAGAGCACTAGATTTCCCCAAAATGTAGAAATTTCCCCCAATCTGGCAACACTGGGCACGTAGCTGGAACAATATGTCGTGTACGTCTACATCGTTCAGTTTGGGCCAAAAGAAACCGGTTGTCATCGGTTTCAAGCGCTGACTGTTGACCAGGGCTATAGAGTCAAAAGGAAAGTGACCGACTCCGACTGCGGCTTAGTTATTTATTCATTTCAATTTCTCCTCTCTCACGGGAAGGAGGGGGACTCCTAAACATAGATTGAAATATTAATTCCTTTGAAATTTTCGCGTTGTATTTTATTGTAAACCTAAAATGCTACAACGTTAGAAATTCAATTTGAAAATTAAATTTTTCATTAGTTGCGATTTTTAAAATATGATCAGTTAAAACTCCCATTTTTTTAATAAAATGAAAACGATTTAATTCCTCCTTTTTTAATGTCCAACAAATAGATGTTGATCAAATCTAGTGCTTTCACTTTAGAGGAAAAAAACTTTCTTGCCGAGTCAAAAAACATTTATTGAGAGGGGGAGGCCCGCCCTAGGGAGCCACCTTCCCAAGTAAATTTCAGAGTTTATAGAGGACATAAGTACTTTAATTCTGAAAAACATCCCCAATAAATCTTAAATTATGCTTCATCTAAAAATCTTATCAACAATTATATATTGCGGAAAGAGGCAGGGTGCGATCATGTCTGGAGCAAATTTTACGCAAAAAGAGAAGGTACTGTCTGACCACGGATTGTATGGAAAGACAAACATCCGTTTTACAGCCGGAAATGGACGAATCTATTATTTTTTAGGGATGCCAGCTTTTGCAGAAGAAGAGTCTCATTCAAATGAGCGGAATACCGGCATCAAATTTTTACTTTTCCTCCTCGTTCAGGAAGATTTGTTTATCTGGACGTTTGAAAATTCCGTACAATCCGTGGTTGGACATTAGTTCCGACTTTTCTTTTTCGTCGGGTTAATATTGATCCACATTTTCGAGAAAGTATAATATAAACTCACTGTAGGATTCTGAACCACAGCCTTACTTGCATTAAAATCAGAATTTAAAATGTTTATCTTAGCATGGTAAATCGCAGTGTTTTTATATAGTGTTTATGAATAACATTTTATAATTTGTTTTTCTTTGATTCTTCCTACATACTTCATAAAGCTACAAAATCTTTTTATTATGTATTTCCCTGCTATCGGTGAAATAAAATTTAAAAAAAAAACATTTCATATCGTAACTATTTTTTGAAAAACTACCAATAAAAAAAAACGGGATTTTCAACGCAGGGTATCGCAGTCAAGTGCGATTGCTTCGCACGGGTCTGCTAGTGTTCTGAATTTATTTTTATTTATATTTGTTTGTTTTTTTTGAGCAATCACGATTGCTTATTGCTTTCATTTGACTGTTTTTGATGTCCTATCATTTTGTTTTCCCACCGCCACCCTCCGCACCATCACCGTGGACCGGCTGGCTCCTCACGATGCTGCTTCTATAGCGAAAGCCGTCTCCAGGCTGCATCCATGTCCTACACACACGCGCATACATACACAACTACACACGCACACGCGCACATACACACACACACACAAACACATACACACTTACACCTATACACACATACACCTACACACAAACACATACACACAAGCACATACACACACGCATACATACACACAACTACCCACACATTCATGCCTGCACACAGACACAAACACATATGCCTACATACACATACGCATACATACACACAACTACCCACACATTCCTGCCTGCACACAGACACAAACACATATGCCTACACACACATACACATACCACCCACACACACATACACATACCCCACACACACACACATTCATACACACAACTACCCACACACTTATGCCACACAGACACAAACACACATACACATAACCCGTACACTCAAACACCCCCCGCCCCACACACACAAACACACACGCCTACATACACACACTCGTGATTGTGAAGAACATAATTTGAATTCAAGATTTTTTTTTTTAATTTTTACTTCCTTTAACAAAAAAGGAGGTATTGTATTCGCGAAAAAATTTTCCTTCAAAATTCGGCCTTAATTTCCATTTTGCTCACCCCCTAATCAATGTTGAGTTTTTTTCCACCCGATCACACGTACATATGTACTTTAGAACATATGGACGCCCGAAATATCCTTTTTGACGTTTCCCGAGTTAATTACAGCGAGTTTTCTCGTGACGTCCGTATGTATGTATGTATGTTCATACGTACGTATGTGCGTATGGGGGAAATCATTGTTAATTTCGATGCATACTCAAGTGGTGTTATAATTTGGCGGACACTTGGCGATATATCGCCAGTTTTTTGGTCGCCAACTTGGTGACAAATTTAGCGATTTTGTTTTTGTAAATCTGGTTTCTATTTGACCATTGTTGGTGATATTTAGGGATTTAACTATTGAATTACATTAAAATTGCAATGATGTGCACTGCAAAAAAATTCCGAAACGTTACTGCGTTTCGCGATTTCAATGGTTTTTATCCACTTCCTGGAAATATCAAGAAAAATTGTCAAAAAGTTTCCTGAATTGCTACAAGTTGTCCGAATGCAGACTTATCTCTATTGTAAAAAATATGTTTAGGAGCCAGTTAAAAGATTAACTTTGAGTATTTATAAGGCGTATCGGGTTCTGTTCAGTTACGGCACGTCCATGCTGATTAAACTCCCAAAGGGAGCGAATCAGTATGGACTACGTAGCTTTGCCAGAATTGCGATCAAGTGAGATACTTACTCGCAATTCAGCCTTAGCTTTGGCCATTTTTGCTATACTGCTTTTGGTACTGTCTTGATAACTCAGGAAGGTGCCCAGCTGTTATATTATCCCTTCTAAAGATTACACTGAAATTCCAGGGAAGCGACTGGCTTTAAACGGAAAGATTTCTGAATTTTTCGGGAAGGTTACTGAATTTTAGCGGAAAACGTTCCTGGTTTTTGCGAGATATGTTACTGGCAGAAATTGGGCACATCAGCTGCCTATTAATTTCCAGGAACGTTTCTGAATCGTTTTTACAGTGTGGAAATAACATTAAAATTGGTGTAAAAGGAAGTCATGTGGTGCACACATCGGCTCGTTTTATTTGGACTTAAAACGCTCGTGATGCTCTTTGCTCAAGTATAATGGCAATAACGGCAATATAAACGGCTCTGAATTTTAGCGGAAAACGTTCCTGGTTTTTGCGAGATATGTTACTGGCAGAAATTGGGCACATCAGCTGCCTATTAATTTCCAGGAACGTTTCTGAATCGTTTTTACAGTGTGGAAATAACATTAAAATTGGTGTAAAAGGAAGTCATGTGGTGCACACATCAGCTCGTTTTATTTGGACTTAAAACGCTCGTGATGCTCTTTGCTCAAGTATAATGGCAATAACGGCAATATAAACGGCTCTGAATTTTAGCGGAAAACGTTCCTGGTTTTTGCGAGATATGTTACTGGCAGAAATTGGGCACATCAGCTGCCTATTAATTTCCAGGAACGTTTCTGAATCGTTTTTACAGTGTGGAAATAACATTAAAATTGGTGTAAAAGGAAGTCATGTGGTGCACACATCAGCTCGTTTTATTTGTACTTAAAACGCTCGTGATGCTCTTTGCTCAAGTATAATGGCAATAACGGCAATATAAACGGCTCTGAATTTTAGCGGAAAACGTTCCTGGTTTTTGCGAGATATGTTACTGGCAGAAATTGGGCACATCGGCTGCCTATTAATTTCCAGGAACGTTTCTGAATCGTTTTTACAGTGTGGAAATAACATTAAAATTGGTGTAAAAGGAAGTCACGTGGTGCACACATCAGCTCGTTTTATTTGTACTTAAAACGCTCGTGATGCTCTTTGCTCAAGTATAGTGTTTCAATAATTACCGTATTTCAAATGCATTCCATCATTCATCCTTATATAGGTTTATTAAAAATAAATTCATAAACAATTGAACTTCATTCCTTAAGGACCCTTAACCTTCAAAATTTTCGACTTTCTGGAAAAAATATATGTTATGCATATTTTAATTCTGAACAATTTGATACCTTATTTATTACTATACGACAAAAACTTTTCAAGTTATTGTAAAAATGCGTAAACTTTCCCCGTAGAGATTTATGTTAACAGCAGCTGTTTAAGCCTCTTTTTCTCGGGTGCCGGTTTCTTCGGGTTTCTCGTTTTGCGCGCATGATATCTCAGAAAGTTTCTTATATATTTCCATAAAACTTTTCATACTTGTTTGTCTGGTTTATATTTATGACCTGAACCTAAATTTGCTTAATTTTTTTAAAATTATTTATTTATTTCTTGAAATTTTACAAGTCATAATTAAAAATTTCCAAAATTTTGGGCAAACATATATATATATTTTTTAGTATTACCTTTCGTTTTTAGTTAAAATTTAGGTTCAGATCATAAATATATACCAGACAAACATGTATAAAAAGTTTTACGGAAATATATAAGAAACTTTCTGAGATATCATGCGCGGAAAACGAGAAAACCGAAGAAACCGGTACCTGAGAAAAGAGACTTAAACAGCTGCTATTAACATAAATCTCGATGAGGAAAGTTTACGCATTTTTACGATAACTTGAAAAGTTTTTGGCGTATGGTAAAAAATAAGGTATCAAATTGTTCAGAATCAAATTATGCATAACATATATTTTTTCCAGAAAGTCGAAAATTTTGAAGGTTAAGGGTCTTTAGACCCCTTAATCGTAATGCATTTCTCAAGTTTAAATGAGCATATTAACTACTATTTTACGCATCTCTCTTTACATGCATGATACATTTTAATACAATAAATCACAGTAATCTAAGCCACTCTTACTACACATCATGGTTTTAAGCCATTGCTTAAACCCCAAAGAATCAACATTTGTAGTTTTATAGTGGTTCAAATAAATCCTTTGATGCACAAAAAACTATCTTTTCGAAGAAAAATTCCACGATATCCTTTTAAAATAAATCTGATCTTTATTCCACTTGGTGGAAGTGTTCTTTTCTCCAAAGAAACAGTAAAGTCCGCGAACAAAAAGAGGAAACACTTACTGATCCGAGTTTATGCCACTAACAGGCTTTTAGGGTATTCAGCGATGCGGAAATAAATACAAAAATGGAGTACGTCATGAGCGTTTCTGAAGTTTAAGACTCCAAAATTTTGAACTTTAATGACCAACAAAAGAAGAGATTGTTAAATACTTGAAACTCATAATTTATCACATGTTTTTACTTCCTTTTACAAAAAAAAGTATTGTATTCGCAAAAATATTTTCTCTCAAAAATTGGCCTTAATTTCCATTCTGCTCACCTCCGAATGAATGTTGAGTTCTTTTTTCAACCCGATCAAACGTGGAAGAGTGCCTAAGAACGTATAGACACCCGAAATACGACGACGATCCCCGATTTAATTACAACGAGATTTCTCGTGACGTCCGTATGTACGGGCATGTATGTGAGTATGTGCGTATTTATATCGCATAACACAAGGACGGTATGTCATAGAAAGTTGAAATTTAGTACTCCTAGTGAGCATTAGTAGTGCACCTCTCTTTTTGGCTGCATCCGGATGTTCCGAAGGGGGTCTTGTTTTACCTTTTGGGTTAAATCATTGTTAGTTTTAATACAAACTCAAGTGGTGTTATAATTTGGCAAACGCTTGGCAATATATTGACAAGCTTTTGGTCGCCAACATTGTGACGAATTTGGCGAGATTTTTTTTTTTAATCTGGTTTTATTTTGGCTACTATTGGTGATATTTAGAGAATCACATTAAAATTGGCAAAATTGGAAACATTAATCTGTATAAAACGTTACTAAATGCGCACACATCGAACATTTGTGAGTGGGAAAAAAACTTGGACGGTTTATCTTTATTACTTTTGTAGCATTTATAGTGCTAATTGCAACAGTTAAATAAATATAAAATGTTAAAACTAGGACATTCTTTACAGCTAACCCCGTATATTATTAACGAAAATGAAAATAGCTGGTACTACCCCATTGAGGAAACTTCCTTAAAAGAGACTTTTTAAATTTTGCAGCTTTTTAAGGAGTTTCTGTGTTTTCCTTTTTTACTTCCTTTTACAAACGAGCTGATGTGTGCATCACATGACTTCTTTTTACGCCAATTTAAAGATAATAGTAGTGCCTTGAATTAAACAAAGAAACACTTTAAATATTTTTGCCCCCAAGTTAGTTGCGAACTGAAGCAAAAAAAAAAATTTATACAGATTAATTTTCCCAATATTGGACATTTTCATGTGATTCAATGGTTAACTCTCTGAATATCGCCAATAGTAGCTGTAAGGATTTAGTATTTAGATAAGCTATCTAAGTTCGTATGATAAGGGACTTGAAAGGCCGTGATCGGTAGATAGTGTTGACGTTAACAAAGACATGGTTCATTCATTCGGGTTGCACAATCTTTATCCAGATAATTCTAATCATATATACATAGGCTTTAAGTACAAATCATTAGATAATTTATTACACCTTCGACATGGATGGATATAATTCCTGAGACACTGTGCCAGAGGATCAGGTGGTGGTATCAATGAAAATAGCGCTTAGAGTAAACTCTGTCTTACCGATCATAGCGTTGGCACGTCCTGGTGATCCGTCATGACATCGCGTCAGACAATAAAATATAGGGACATCGCTCGATCAATAATACTTCCATACAATCCATACTTCCGAAATCATGGAGCATCCCTATACCGATCTGCACATCACGAACTCTGAAGGAAAAAGATTCCAATTAGGCGAGAAACACGGGCTTTAACTACAACAATATGGCAACCGTGCGCAACTTCCACCAAACAAAAAGCAAGTTGAAGAACCGGTCTAGCAGAACTCCATCCGAATTCAAGAAACCACGCCAAATGCTCGCCAAGGAGAAACGACGCCAAGAACAAAAGTTTAACGGAAACATACCCCATAAACAAAGAAAAACATAAAAAATAAGAATAAAATTTAATTTGAGTTTTGACATCTTGAATTCAAATTATGTTTTTCGCAATCACGAGTGTGTATGTAGGCATGTGTGTTTGTGTCTCGGCATGAGTGTATGGATAGTGTGGGGGGGGGGGTATCTGTGGGTGTGTGTATGTGTTTGTGTGTGTGTTTGTGTTTGTGTGTGTGTATGTGTTTGTGTGTATATATGTGTGTAGGTGTGTATATGTATGCCTGTGTGTGTAGGATATGGACACAACCTCGAGACGGCTTTCGCTAGAGGAGCAGCATCTGAGGAGCCGGTCGACGGTGATGATGCAGAGGGAGCTGGCGAAAAAATAAAATCATAGGAACGCCAAAATCAGTCAAATGAAAGCAATCAGCAATCGTGATTGCTCAATAAAAACGGGAAGAATGGAGTAATTGGCCATGGGTGGAATTACGGTAACCGGGTCGCGTTGCCATATTTTTTTTAAAAACAGCCGAATTTGGCACCAACGACTCAATGTAAACAAAGTACTACATTGCAAACAAATTAAATCTTCCAATAAGAGACACCCAAAGAAAAGGGGCGGAGCTTCGGACGGCTCAAACTATCGCCTTGGAAACTAGAACTGTTTATTAATCTTTTTCTTTTTCTGATCAAAACCGTAAAGAAGCAAAAAAAAGTAAAAAATTCGTTTTTTTCGTTTTAAAGTCATGAAAATATAGCAAAATATGCAGAAACATGTCATAAAGCCTATTTTTTTTATAGAACTTTATTAATTTTCTTATTTTAAAATTAAGTTTGCAGAATAGACAAGTCAGAGGTAACTTTTTTCAAGATGTTATCATAATCTGCGTGGGAAAATATTGCGCATAAAACGAAAAGGTTCATAACATAAATGATGTTACACTTTTTATGTTCCATTTCCTTAGGAACATAAAGATGAAACAAACATTTCTAGCAAATTTAACAACATTAAAAGTTGGATAGAAAACGACATTAGTCTAAAATAGTTCGTCAATAAACAGAAAAAGCCCTTAATTAAATGTAATGTTCAATTAAAACTTAAAACGATCAACTAAATAAGTTGGGAGGATTTCGATAATTGGGAATCTGGCGATCTTCCTTTATTGGCGTCAATTTTTGGCTCCAGAGCCTGAGCGAGAGGTATTTTTTTTTTTTTTTTGCAAATCTACTATTCACATAGGGTTACTATAAATCAGCAGGGTTACAAAAAAATAAATTATTTACGCCAAAGATTGACGCCAATGAAAAAAGTCACCAGATTCCTCATTATTGAAATATCCCCAAAAAGTTAAATCATATCAAAAGATCCATCCAGAGAACGTTAGAGCTAAAATTTTAATTCAAACTTACTGAATAAGTTATTACGATTAAGTAATGAATTTTAAATTGAAGATGAACAATAAAACATGAAAGAAATTACTTACTGCAAACACATTCCAAAAAAGAATCCAAAGATATGAATAACTAGAATTTAAATAACAAGTTTTTTTTTTTTTTTTTTTTTACAAATTGGAGCCATTAATGAAATGATATTAATGAACGATCTGACGTGATTGATCTAATAGTTATCTCAGTTTCTACCTAGCACAAATACACTATAACTACCTTAGCCGGCGGAAGATAATAGTGAACTTCCTTCGCATTTAAGTTTTTAAACTAGCTAACACTACTAACTAAATAGATAAAATATGGTTTATTTTAATAGTTGTTTCTTCATTCGTTACACTGGGGTTTCTTAGGCGCTTACTTATTTATTTTCTTTACGAAACTTCTGAAAATAAGCAGCAAGGTTGTCACACTTCCCAAAGATAGATATGTACTAACATTTTAATCTTGAGTAAGGTTCATAATTGGTAAGATACTACATATAGGAAAACTAATTGTTGTTTCCTTCTGTTAGGCTGCTTGACATTCCCGCTTCTACAGTCCAACAACCTGCAAAAAACATTGAGTTTCAACTAACTGTTTATATGTTCTTTGTATTTTTCTGTTTGTTGCTTATTTATGAGAGAAGTTACTTAGAGAGAACTTTCTTAGTTTTGAGAGAGCGTAGAAATGAAATTGAAAATAGTCCAAATATTACACAGCATAATTCTGATTAAAAAATCACAACACATAAAACTTTAAGCTTTAATTCTAATAAACAAGAAACTGCTGGGTGTTTTATCGAGTATTCCACGTATAATGAAAAAACAAACTGGTGCACATCTAAGAGTTAAAATTTTAAAGCGCACGTATCACTGTATTCAAAATGATTGTATCGTATCTTGGTCACGTATATGATAGAGATTTGAATTTCACTGAGATAATGCTTTGATGGAAGCCACAGAAGATAAATTGAATTCTTTTGAATCAAATTTTAAAATGCTTGCGGAATAAATAACAGATTCAACGATGAAAGATGCATCAACTGCGTCAAGCAAAATGCACAAAAAGAATTTTTTTGAATAAAATGGAAGTTCCCATGGTTGTGTTATCAGTATCTTTTGATGTACGTGTCTTCTGAACTCTTGTATTGTAAGATTTGTTTTCCTTATGATTTAGGAAGATAGTCAAAATAAGTTCTTTAATGTACTATTTACAAATCTGCTTGTTATAATGCTTTATAACTCTGCTGTTCATTTCAACGTAATATCATTCTACGGTTTTGTTTGTTTATTCTTTCGTTGCTTGTAATCGAAATGTTTTGTATCTATAGGAAAGAGGAGCTGTTTTCGAAAGATATTATCAGGTTTGCATTTGACTCTTTTGTAAAACTTTATATGGCTTCTGTAAAATTTAATTTATTGATATATTTTTACTTGTCCAAACAGGAAATTTTATTTTGGTAAAATTATTTGCTGTAAACCATTTGTATAGTTTGTTTTGCCTATCCTTGCTCACTTATATATTAAAAAGAAAATTATTCAAATTAAAACTATTCCTGTTTAAATTTTAGTATCATCTAAAGTTTAATGAAATATACTAATTAACAGTGTAAGAAAATGAATTTCATATTGTTTTTATATTAACGAAATTAGTTTTTTTTACGTAAGTCGTATCTTTTAAAAACTCTTTTCAGTACTATTTAGAAAAGACAGATCGTGGTCTCAAAGCAACAGTAGATTCTTATTGTTATTCCAGAGGGTCTTACTGTTGCTCCAAGGCAACGATATTTAAATTAGTTACTGTCAAATTAAAATTGTAATTTGATGAAGACAACGTTTAAAAAAGCACAAAACTTGCATATTTTAACATGGTCCTGTTTAGAGGTTGCAGGAAGACCTCCGTTTTGATGTAGATAAACACTAAAGCTGATGAATGCATGGGCTGGCCAGTATCCATCCATCAAATAATCTACGGATGATTGCGACTTTGTTGAGTCTTAAAAGTGTCCTTACCATTTCAATGACAAGAGGTAAGTGAAGATTCTGCCATGTGAGATGATTTGTATTTTGTCTTAAGATATTTTATAGATCACAAAAAAATCTAACAACTAATTTATCGAATTGAATAACTTGTATTTTTTAATTTCCTTCTCTCAAGAGCAAAAAGAATGTCACTATTTTACTTAAGAAAAATTAAGTAAAAAAAGCATTATTAGCAAATAACCCGCAGTTATTATTTTCACCATTCTAAATTCTCTAAAAAAAAAAAAAAAAATCTGCAGTAGATTATCTTATGCATAAGCAAGTAAACAGAAAATGCATAAGCAAGTAATAATCAAGTGAACAGATTTTTTCCCACTTCGTTTTGATAAAAACAAGTAACAAAGATGAGGTTTTTCAAAAAAGTTAAGCTTACTTTTAGATTCTTAAAACAAAGCTTTAATGAAGGAAAATATAGTTTCTAAATACTGGTAAAACAGCATGTACAGGAGTATTAATACATACTTGCATATGTGTATTTTTAACTAACCTTGTATATGTAGACTATTATTCACTATGCCTCTGTTACATCAGTTATCAGTCGCAACATCAATGTTGAAAAAACAACTTTCTTGTATGGTAGAGTTGAATGCAAATACTTGTTGCGTGGTTGCTTTCCTGTATCAACTAGGCTGTCAATATGGGGTGCGCTTCTTCACTTTTCCAACTGTACCCTAATTTGGTGTGAAATCCAACTTCCACATTACGCATATGTCATAAGGATCCGCTTATGGGTAGGCAGTCATTCACAACACAACAACATATCGTCGTCTCAGAGCAACAATAAGATATCTTAGTGTTATTTCTGAGTTTAGATATTTTACTGTTGCATTTTACTAAACACGGCGGCCGGCACTTGTTTCGTCTCAAATACTAGTTAAAGATGTTAGAGACATTTACCGTGAAATTTTGCTCAATCCAAGCTTTTCAAATTCACTGGAGACGGGGGGAAAAAAACGGATTAAGCTGAAATATTTCAGCTCAAAACCGGTTTTTGGTAGCAGCAATTATCTCATTAAGATAAGGGGCTGTCCACAAATGGTGTAATGCTTTGAGACAGATAAGGATTTGCGAAAATGTGACAATTTGTGACAAGGTAGAAGTAGGTGGTAACAAGAAGTGCGACATCCCGTGTTTTTATGAGAACAGGCTAATAAAAAGCAGCTTAACATGTGACAAGGGAAGGGGGTTATGTGATGTCACACGTATTCGTAAATGATGTCACACGTCTTTCAACATTTTAGCTTGTTTTTCAGCGTGACAGTATCTACAAAAAGTATCAAATTTTAGTTTTTTTTTTATTTATACAGAAACTAAACAGCTTCACATGCATAGCGGAATTCTTACAAAGATTCTTGCTACCAGACACACACAGAAGATATCTAAAACACAAGAGAAGGAAATAGCACCGAGGGAACCGTTGGGAATCAAACCCACTATATCCGTCTAAGAAGGCGAAGCTTCTACCACATAGCCACGGTAGTCCCCAAAAGTAAAATATAACAACTTTTGAAAATTCATCAATCGTGCTGATTTTTCATGGATCGAGTTGATTTTGATACTAAACAACTGAATTTTCAATTTAAACTGGGTTTTATTACATGAAATACACCACCAGCTCAGTCATTTCCAGCCGAGGACTGCAGTTTCGTGCTTATTAGCACTCATCAGCCCGGCATAGGAAAGTTTTATTGTTCGTTTAAGAGTTAAAAATTGTTTTATACTAAAGGATTTTAACAAAAGTAGCGTAATCTTCCAAACAAGAAAAATGGCATGGTGGTAATATGTGTTAAAAATATTATCGTTTATTTTGGCGTTTGATATTTTTACATATATTACATGGACTGCAGCCGGTCGCCTTCCCTAGTGGTCAGAACAGCCCGACTGCGTTGACGAGGTCCTGGGTTTGAATGTCGGCTCTGGCATGGATGCACTTTTGCTATCCTGTTCTTGTACTTTCTTTGTGCGAAAGTGTTGTTGTGCTATGAATGATTTCCTACCCTATAAACGGGTCCTTGTGGTATGTGTACTGTAGAGGTCGGAATTCACACCAAACTACCGTACAGTTTGAAAAGTGAAGCAGTGCATAACAAATCTCCAGCCCGGTTGGCGCACGGCAACAATAACAACAACATGGGCTGAACTTTGATAGTACGAGTTTTTATCACCGCTTTAATTTTTGCATCAATTTGACATTTATAAAACTTTATAGATAAAAAGTTTTCTAAATTATGTATAATATTTGACAGAAAGAGTACTGTTGTTTATTTCTTTTTTTTCTTTTTAGAAGACTAAACAAAGATGTTTTCACTATTTGCTGGTTAAACTAAAGGAAAATGTAAAGCATTTTTTTTTTTACTTTCTGCTTATCCTCAATTACGGAAGGGATTTCTCGGATTCCAACAATGACTGAAATTGTTGTGCTTAAAATCTGCAAATAATTCTTACAAGAATAAAAGAAACAGGCGTGTAGAAAGCTAGTAAGTTTTTGAATTGAAAATATTCTTTCCACCCCTCCCCCTCCCCCCCCCCCATTTTTATTTAAATATTTTTGAGCCATTAGATTGATAAGTGTGACACATTCTGATAAACGTTTTTAAAATATAGGTAAAATTCAGTTGAAATTGTTTTATCTCATTTTTGAACTTGGTTTCTTTTATTGTCAAGCCCACACACACACAGTTACACACACAGTTGAAAAATGTAAAAAAAAATAAAATACGGGGGAATGTAGATGTTTAATATTTCTCATCTCTGTTACATTTTTACTATGCATTTCAGAAAGATATGATTTGCGAATATGAAACTTTTTTTTTCCTTGCTAAGACTAATATTTTACTCATGAATATTAATTATTTTCCTCCACCCTTTTATCATCGAAGTACCGCAAACTTTTTTCTTTTACATTTTTGTTAGTGCAAAATAAGGTCCATCTGTTACTTTTAGCATATTACGGAATTAAAATATCGATATAGAAGAAAAAGCAAACAATTTACAGGTGAAAACAGGTGAAAGAAATGTCAATTTATCTTTGCATAAAAGAATAAACTAAATGCAGAACAAAATAATTAGAAAGTGACTGGATGCACATTAAATAGCTACATAATGCATCATAAATCACATAATTTATGCAGTTCTTGTCTTAAGAAGCGAAGAAAACGCGTAAATAAATACATAAAAACTGATCGTGGTTTAAAATTATTCCAAGTCTATTCTGTCTCTCTTTGCAAGGAGGCTTAAAAATTGCTAAAAATATTTAGAAAAAATTTCATCTATTTCTCAAAAAAAAAAAAAAAAAGAAATAAATAAATGAATAAACAAAAAATAGGTATTTATTGTATATAAATTAGAAATATAACATAGGGTTTTTATTTCTTTGTAAATACATTTAAGGGGAAAACAAAGTAAGAAAATTGATAATCTTTTTGAATGCACTGTAACACTTTAAAAAGTAAGTTGGATGGCGCAAACATTTGCTAAATAAAAAAGTAAATAAATACGCCAACCTTACTTGTTTTATTTTCTTGTGCTTAGTTTAAAGAATATGTAACTTGATAGAAACATCTGTAAAATTTATCTTTTTTTAAGTTTTTCGTCAAAGAGTCAGGTCAGTAATTAAGAGCAATTATACCAGTTAACTGGATAATCAGTTTCTTTTATTTCTTCCATGCGCGAACTGTTCTTTTTACCAGAAGAAATCATCATGTTTCGAAGTAATGCAAAAAATACAATTTTGAAAAAACTATTTTCTCTGAAAAAATGTTTCGCAGAATTTGATGCGGATAAGGTAACAATAAATTTCATTGCAGTTCACCTTAAAATTAAGTATATACACAAGACATTCTGCAAGCAAATCCTGTTTTTTTTCCATGCTTGTAATAAATAGATTTTGAGGAATTCTGTAAAATTGCGATATTGGACTTGAAGATTTTTTTCAGTACTTAACTGACTATGTACCAAAGTGTAAAAGATACAAATAATTGTGCAATTTAATTTTATTTCGAAAACTTTGTTTCTGAGAGAAATTAGTATTACTTTCAAAGTCTGTAAAACGCACGCACCTGAAAAACATTTTGCATGAAACATATGACAAGACTTAATTTCGAAAAAAAATTGATTTTTAATGTATGTGAAATAATAATAATAATTAATTGTTTTTCCTCAAAGCATTTTTTTTTAAATAAAAAGCATTATTCTTTCCAGAAATAAAGTACAATGAACGTATCAAAACACGAAACATGAGCGTCTACGGGGCAATTGTAGGCAAATATATAGATCCTGAACCTTATACCACATAGATTTGCTTCAAGCATACTTTGTTGGAATATATATATATATATATATATATATATATATATATATATATATATATATATATATATATATATATATATATATATATATATATATATATATATATATATATATATATATATATATATATATATATATAATACAGATTTCAAACTTTTAAATCTAAGGAAGCAGCATCTCTGATTAAGAAAAGAACATCACTTAATCTTTAGTCTCAAGGAATAGGAAAAAAAGAAAATGTTATTAATAAAAATCTAAATACCATATCTCATAGGCTTAACATTGACTAAAGTCTACTATTAGAGGTAATGTGATTAAATAAAAGAGAAATGAATTCAAAACTAAAATTTTTTACCAGCGTTGTAGAACCGGAGGAGAAATGGCCAACTCTAAATATTGGATTTTTAAAGTCTTCGACTCCTTACTCCGAATCCTTTCCCCAAAATCAGTCCGAGTTTGACCCCACGACTCTGTTGCCACAGCTCTAATTTTTACTGTGAATTAATGATTGTTGAGATTATTTGCTATTATTTTAATTCAAAAGTTTTAATTTATTGAGTTTATTTTTCGGCAACGGGAAATTTGATGTGCTTTATTTTTAGACAGTTTGAAAGAGATAATTTCTGTGTGAAAATTATTTATTTTAGAAGAGATTTTGTGATTTGTTTTCCTTTTTTATGTTTCAAAGTATATTTATTTAATTAGTTTAAAATTTTTGGCATCGGGAAAAAATAAATCCGTAACGTTTTATGAGTTTACTCTAAACAGAAATGACAACGATTTGTTTTTCTTTCCATAAAATATATTAATTCCCATGTGCTTTTTGATTTAATTACTTTTTTTAAATATTTATTTTTGTTGAGAAAAATAGTTTCGCTGCATTGTTTAAAAGATTCTACTACTTTTGTTTGTACCTTTATTTATTTTTTACGTACCTATTTCATTAGATGAGAGAGGCATGATTTGTTTTTAGAAATCAGCAGTAAATGTTCAAAAGGTACGTTTGAAAATATTTGTAACATAACTAAGAGATTTTCGATCAGATGCTAGAAAATCTGTGTTGGTTTACAGGAAAGTAGGTTCGTTTAGTTCTGTACTGAATTTCCTGGTTTTTAAAGCAAGTTCTATTTAAAGCATTGCAAGGAGCATATTGTACATCAAGAACACACACAACTGTACAAAATTGATTCAGCCTAACTTAAAACATTTAAATCCGTTAAATTAAAAACAATGGCAACTTCAACAATGTTAATATACTTTTCTATTCATTGGATAGTAAAAAAGAAAAAAAAAAGAAAAAAAAGGTAAATAGAGAAATGAAAAGTAATTTGTTTTCCTTGATGTCCCCACTTTTCGCTGACACGAAATTACTTTCCCCCTGTTTCTTAGTTTCAATCTTAGCTTTTGATAAATTTAGAGGGAAAATGAAATTTTAAATGTCGGGGATACGGGGGGGGGGAGTAAACTGTTTTCCCTACTCTCACACACACGAAGAATTGTTTCTCACTGCATTCAAATTTGTGTTGTTACCTAAAGTGAACTTAATAAATAAATAAATAAACAACAAATTTTAATCCAGTTAATGCATATGTATTCAAACCAAATGCATTCACCTTCTCTTTAAACGTGAGAAAAAATTAAGAACTCTTACAGTTTTAGCTCTTTTTTAGGCATCGGAAATATAACAAAACGAAACGGAGAAAAAAAAAACAGGTGTTCTCCTCCTTATATGTTCGATAAAATTTTTCTTACTGTAATCAAAATTTAAATTACGATTTATCTAACTAGTGAGCTTAGAATAAAACTATTTGACTACAATAGTTTTAAACATGTGTATTACTAATCCATTTAGAAATGTTTATTTAACGAAAACTATTTAGTTATTAAGAAATCTGAAGAAAATAAGCAACTTTTTAAACAAAAGAAAAAAAAATCGTGAAAAGCGCAAGTTACCCAAATAACTGTTAAACACTTTTAACTGTTTTAACTGTACCGTTATTAGCCTTCATGAACTTAAAGATTCAGAATTCGTGATTTATTTAACAGTTAGAAGTAGTTGTAATTGATAATTTCATCATGTATGAGCATTCGAGAAACGTAATTGGTTAGCTTTTCTGTTTTAGAGCAAGTCTAATTTCATAAATGAGGACTAAATCTCGTAAAGCCATTAGATTAAAACTTCCATCTTCTATGAAATGTAAAAGGTATTGCCGTAACAGACTCTGTCGCTGCTTTCTCCGCGTATGACTTAACGTTCAAGTTGCTACTGTTGTTAAATCACATATTAGCTTGCGGTTGCGTAATGGAACCATTAAGAGTGTCGTGCGACAAAGCAGTATTTATGCCTACTAGAAAACATTTTTCAACAAGCAGCAAAACTTTTCCTCTGCCAAATAATTTCCCCGGTTAATTCCTTGAATAAAAGACAATAAATATGTTGAAAGACTATTTGATTGCTTAAAATATGGTCAATTGGAATAAAAGGGGGGGGGGGGGATCGAGAAATTGAAAAAGGGAAAATCCAATTTTTCAATTTTCAGTCCTCACAAATCCTTCAAATGTAGTCTGAAACATTTTAGAAGACATAGTATCTTACAAAAGGAAAAGAAATTTCGCGCTGAATTTATGCATATACACACAAATGTGTAATGTACATCAAAATGTAGTCATCCTAGACGTAGAAAGAATAAAAAACAAAACTGTTTCCACATACCAAATACAGTCAAACTTCCCTTAACGGACACTCCCCGTTAACGGACAAATTCTGAATCCCCAGACCCTCGAGATAGGCGTATAATGTATTTCACTCCTCGTTGGCGGACACTCCCGTTAACGGATAGTAAATCAGTCTAGTTTTGTTTTATTTTTCTGTGTCTGGTAAAATTTTGCTCAGCACTGCTTTTGTGGCAAGCATTTTTTTCAGCTCCTTTACGATGTTCTGGGACTAACCAGTACCGACAAGAGGATTAACACCCCTTTTCTCCGAAAACAGGTGCCTTTTAAGTCGAAGCTTATGAATAGTTTCCATTTCATGCACGAAATTATAGCAAAAAACAGAAGGAAAAAAATCTTTCTCCTTTTACACAATAGGGGGGGACCGGGGTTAGTTGCTACATTTTCTTTCAATATTTTTTTACGTTAAACTATTTCCATTATTTACACGTGTGAAACTTTAAAATGCATCTAGATTGTTTAATATTCATAACATATTTTTTAGAAAATGATTAGAAGCTACTACTCCAAAATATTTCATGTTTTTTGAATAGATTGTAACAATTTACCCCACCACGGCGCATGTTGTTACAGTATATGGAGGTAGTTGTTACATGAGATACATTTTAGTAATGAAAAGAATTTTACACGTTATCTGGTTCATTCTATTAAATTTAAAAAAATCTTAACCACGTTAAAAATCAAAAACTTTTTGGCTTTACTGATTTACTTCATAAATGACTTATTCTAATAAACTATCAACATCATTATCATTGTCCGCGAAGTACAATTTTTACAAGCATATAATTTATCAAAATGTGCCCATTTGTCACAATTACGACATTGAAGCCGTTTAGTTTTTTTTTTTTTTTTGGATTCTGAGTACGGTTTTGAGCACTCTATGCAAAACCAGTCTTCATCATCTTCATTCAAAGGACGCACTGTTTGGACGCACCTTTCTGCATGTTTTTTTTTTTTTTTATTTGTGTCTGTTGATTTCTTCTCTGTTAGACACAATTTCTTTTTCGCAGATTTTTGTTTCCCAACTTCGGCTTGCAAAACATTTTTTACTGGTGTTTCTGTTAAAGCGGCGCTGACCTACGGTTTCCGCTTGCAGACCGTCTTCACTTCTGCACTGTCTGCATTGTTGGAGAAAGACCTACATTCAAATAATACAGTATTTATTATTATTATCATTGTTGTAATTATTATTATTATTTATTCAACCATAGATGTTAACAATGAAATAAATCATAGAATAAAAGAGATCAGAATTATTATTAATATTATTATTATTACTATCGTCATTCAACTACAGTACTTTATATGAATTAAATCATGCAATAAAACCTATCAGAAATACTACTTACCACCACTAGCACTTTTTATCTTACTGCAGAATCTCTCTAGTGTCAAGAAATTCATCGGCTGCCTTTCGTACTGAACGACCTGCAATTACTTCTTTAGTCACATCCAGGTATGTTTCTTTAGGTGTTTTGCCCCTATCCGTCTTGTTTATAAAGCCTCCGCCGTATAACATTTAAAAAGAAAACATAATATTAAATTAAAACTTGCATTGGACCAGTTGTTACTTGTAACAACTAACCCCAACGAAATTGTAACAACTTGCCCCATACGACTCCACTTTAGTTCTTGGCACATATTACTGGATTATATCTTTGTACAAAACTTTTAAATATGCTAGCACTTACCTAAAAATGTAGGCTTTCACGTGGTATAGAAATAAATTCGTTATCTGCAACGGCTTCGTCACAAATAGAAAAATAACAGCGTAAAGAAAAATTACTTACAGACTCAAAAAACGTTTTCCTTGAGCTCTCTCCATGCTACTGACTGCAAGCACTCCACTGATTTTTAGGGAATGCAAATAGGTGAGTGCTATCATCTACTGCAAAGAAAGTCAGTTTCTCTTATTTTTAAATTCGAATGTAAAAACTTACCCTGTGTAACAACTAACCCTGGTCTCCCCTACCTTGTTTTATCAGTATGTATGGCAGAGTTTTTCAATCGAAAATATATTCTCGTGCAACTTAACGGTATACCCCCCCCCCCCTACTAGATTTTGTGAGACGAACGTCAGCAACGCGTCCTTTCCTTTTACACGCTGATGAGGAATCGGCACAGTGTTGCCAGATTGAGTGAAAAATAGCCGATTAGGCTGCATTTTACTACCATCTAAAACAAAAAAAAAAAGGAGCTGAAAATCAACGAAATTGATTCCCGTATGTTTGACTGGTTTTGTTTAGCTAGGGGACAATTCACAAATGCCTTCGTATTTTATTTTCCCGAAAAATTCATCGGATTATTTACTTACTAGGTAAGTTCACTTATATTCACACTACTCATTAATTTACTTTAGAATTATACACTATGTATGTGTAGGTTTAAAAATACGAAATTTAAATGTCATTTTAAATTCAGACTCTCCAATACCGAACATTTCCCGTTAACGGACAAAAACTTTGGTCCTGACGATGTCCGCTATTGGGAGGTTTGACTGTAGTTCAGTGTTAATGGGGTAAATGAAAACACCTAAATTTCACATAAAAATAGCTAGGCAGGTGATGTTTATCATTAATTGTGTTTATTAAACGTCCGGGTGACTAGTTAAACTTATTGAAACACACTTTTTACTTAATACTGACCAGGTTCCAGTGTTTTTAAATCTCTATGTTTCCTCTCATTTTTATAGTATGATTTGCAAAGTCTACTTACTTCTGCTGTTTATTGAATTATTGTGTACTGCTAACGAAATGCCTCATTACCAGTAAGATGATGCATTTCTTTTTAATCCGCCCGATGAAAAATACCAAAATATTTTCAAAACATAAATTCATGATTAATCCTCCGCCTTCTTACACAATTTTCTTGATATTAACTGCTTGCTTGGATTTAAGAAGTATATTTTACTTGGTCTGTCAGACGTGTGGCTGATGGTACTTATTAGACTTTCAAAAGTAAATAAATAAATAAATTAAACTAAAATTTTCAATTCAGGTAAATATATTGTTTGAAAAGCGTTAATATGAACTATTTGTTTTTTTAATGGTTTTAATAAATTACATAAATAAATATGAAATTTTAAGCAATGTAGGGGAGAGCGAGGCTAAAAGTTTAGCGGATAAATTGTTCCCTTTGAAATAGCTCAATGTAGAAAAAAGACTAGGGGAAACCCGGGCAACGTGAATACCTTAAGCTTTTCTTGATTATTGTCGTTTAGTTATTACTTTGGAAATTGAAACAATTGTTTATAATCATTCTTTATTTAATGAACTTACGTAATGCAGTAATAGTTGTCCTTAATATTAATTACACTATTAGATATAAGGCCAGTTTTCAACAACGGCATGAATATCCACTTTGCCCTACACCCCGGGTAAAGTGGATTCGGTAACAGGGAAAAGCGAACACCAACCTTATTTGCCATAAAACTAAACATTAAAAATAAAATAACCATCGAAAACCAAAGAAACATATCCGAAAAACATTTTCTTTGCTACAATGCTAATTATTGTAGTTATTACAAACAAAGAAATTGAATTTAAAAATAAAATACTTGTCGAAAGTTAAAGAAGCATATTAAAAAACATTTTTTCCCTACAATACTAATTATTGTAGTTATTATAAAAAAAAAGCAATAGAACTTAAAAATAAAAAAAGGCATCGACAATTGAAGGCTCATATTAAAAAAACAATTTTTACAATACTAATTATTATAACAAACAGAGAAATTAAACTAAAAAAAGTCAATATCAAAAATTTAGAAGCATATTAAAAAAAAAACATTTTCTGCTACAATATTAATCATTGCAGTTATCACAAAGAAAATCTTTACTATTTTTGAATGCTGAACACTTTTTATGACACCATTGAGTACAAATACTCATTGTATCCGTGGGCCGATCATCTTCCTCAATGAACATTTCATCACAGAAAATGCACCTTACATCATCAAATTTCTTTACTCCTTTCTTCCTATCATTCTCTTATGCAGTCCTATGTTTTGTACCAGAAATCTTTTTGGTAGTGGTCTTTTTAAAAGTCTTTTGAGAAGCTTTAGTCGAAACATCATCTAGTTAGTAAAGTCTATCTAAAGTATAAGTTAGTAAAGTATAAGTAAGTAACTAGATGATAAGATAATCTAATCTATTTATCTTATCATCTAGTTACTTCATGACAGTCTTTTTTGATTTTTCAAATTTTTGTTTTTGATTGTCCTTTACTGGAGTACTTGTCATGAGTGTAGAACTCTATAGCTTTAGCTTACGTGTTGTTATTGGTTTAGCAGGCTGAGGATAGGCTGTAAAACTGAAGGAGTGTAGTAGTTCTTAGCACATCCATGTTTCTGTGAAGCGGCGGGAACATCATTGCCTTGGACTTATTCTGTTGTTTCAGGTCTCATGGGAGTATGAGGACGGTCTTCAATGTTAGCATTGTCTTGAGATCTTAAAATTGAAGGACTTCCAGGTTCGGATGAAGTTACTTGTCACGACCGGGCATGGTGAACATGGTATCTACTTTGCCCAATCCGCTTTGCCCTTCAGGTATATTTTTGAGGTTACTAAAAACTACTAAAAAATCAGAGCATCTAAACTCGTCGTTTACGGATAGTTGAAAGCTATATAACCGTACATCAAATCCTACCCATAAAAAAGAACATGTCACAAACAGTATTAAAGTTATAGATGAAACACTAACCTCTGTAAACTAATACTGTTTTCCCCAAAACATACTTTGCTCGGTCACTGGCGTTACGTGAATCGAACTCGTCCCGACGTGTATGCCGCACACGGAGCGGCAACAGGCGACCATTGCTATGACAATACGGTTGCCAGCCAACTAATTATTTGGGAGTTAAAGGTAAAATTCGCTTTGCCCCGGGTATCCACTTTAGCCGGGTTTCCCCTACTGTATTTTGTAAATACCTGGTAAAATGGAATGATGCAGTGCACCGATAGCATCTTATCCTGCATCGAGCCATATAAACGTAATTCTTAAAAAAATATATCCTTTTAAATTTTTTAACAGGATTAAAAGAGCGCGCATCAAATTCTTTGAATGCACCAGACAATTGTTTTGCCCGTCTTCTGTAAAATTATCATGATGTGACTTACAATCCTCTGACTCTGAGATATAGAATTATTTCGTAGAATTACCTTCGTAAGTAAATATTATTGATTTCAGATCGACCATAAGTTTAAAAAATAAAGCAAAAACTAAAGCCACTGGACTATTCTGGAAACTGCTGATTAGTGTTTCGTGGTAACAAGGAATTCCAATGGCTTTATAGCAAAATATTTTGGGTGTATTTCCATTAATAGGCTCACTTCTTTTGCCTTGTTTCAAATAGTTTTTGTATAATTTATTTATCTTTTTTAGTGAGCAAATGGATGCATATTAAAAAAACATCATTAACAAGATTTTAAAAAATAATTAAAAATTCAAAAATGATGCACAAAGATAAAACTCCAGTTGCCTTACGCAGCAAAAATTTAAAGCAAATGAAATACAAAAGTTGGATTCACATAATATGAAATTCAGAAAGTGTGTCTATTTTTGAATTGATCAAACAGAAGAGTTTTTATATTATTATTACTATTATTGTTATACAAATTTATTATTTCATGTTTGCGTATCGTTACGATACAAAATTGCAATCACAAAAGAAACTAGTATAACCAGGAAAAATTAGTTATTGAACGTATTTTTTTTCTTCGTACATTTTATAATGCATGTATAAATTGTTACAGAAAATACAAAGCACCGGAACGAAACAAACAGCAGAAGTTATTCATTAAAAAACGACCATTTTTATAGTTATAAACAGAATGCAACGAATTAATAAAAATATTCATTGACAAACAGTAGAAAACACGCTTAAGATCGATTCATGTCTCAAAAACTAATAGGGTTTATTATTGTGAAAGTGGTTTTTAAAAAATAATGTCTTTTGCTTTGTTTTCGTCACTGCTATTATGTTACTTTATATATTTTAAAAGTAATTTAATGAAGAACAAAAAGTAAAAATACAGTACTTTTTGTTTTACTTTTAAAATGCAGAGTACTCCTTGTACGTTATTTTCAAGAAGCAGTCAAATTCTAAGTTACTGCTATTTTTTTTTTAAGGGAAATATTTTTTCAATTCCAAATTATGCATATTTTAATGAGAATGTTGTTTCCAGTACTACGTTTTTAAGTTTTTAAGACATTTGCTTGGGTTTGATGCGACAGTTTTGAATAAACTTTTTGATGCTAAGACACTATTCGTATCTCTTTTGTTTCTTACAGAACAAAAATACTCTCCATTGTATAGCATATTTTCGACTCATTAGACAATTTTTCTCTGATGCAATACGTCCAAATTATTTTTTTTTTAAATAGAATACTGTTATAGCAAAGTCTTTCCATCAAAATAATACCAAACGTGAGACGCTGCAAAGCTATTGATTTCCTTCATTTTATATAATTAAAAACTGAGCGTATGTATCTACGTATGTATTTTTTTTTATTTCACACAAAAAGAAACTCCCTATGCACCACATAGTATCACATAGGGCCAGAAGCTAAGTGGCACAACAGTACAAAATACACAAAATAAAATGAGCACAACATACAAACAATTAACCAACGAATAGAGAAGGTAAACACACACACACACACACACACACACACACACATACAAAATTGTCAAACAACTGAAGATATAAAACGTTTAAAAATCAGAAAAAGTCTCGACGCTCTGACCAAGAGCAGACGAAACAGGAGGCCAGGAAACGGACAACTTCCTTAGCTCCCGCACAAGGGTTTCTCTCTGGGGATTAAAACGGTTGCAACGAAACAACAAGTGTTCTGGATTTTCAATATTCTGTCCGCAATCACGCACGTTACTAGTAGAAAAATTAAATCCATGCCCAGTAAGAAACTGAGTAACAAAGAAATCAGTTTTGAGGTGTTGCCGTTTCAATCTAAAGAAAATAGTGGGAAGGAAGCGCTTGATCCATTTTACCTTATTTAAAGACATATACTCTGAATTCCAATCCTTAGTAGCTTTCTTAGAGTAGAACAGTTTCCAGAACGAGGGAGGATTAGCTACATCTAAGGAAAAAGGTAAACGAGTAGCCTCTTTTGCTAAAGCATCAGCTCTTTCATTTCCTCGAATTTCTGAATGACCTCGCGCATGGGTAAAATCGACACAAATATCGCGTGAATTAATATTGCTCATAATGATTTGGATTTCCACAATGAGCTTTTCAAAACTTCTGACGTTCAAAAGAGGAAAAAGAGAAGAAAGATAGTCACTGCGAATCAGTACTTTAGCTCCAAGAAAATTCGAGATGTGTTTTACTGCGAGATTTAAGCACAAGAGCTCAGCTTCGAAAATGGAACAGTTGTCGCTGATACGGAACTGATGAATGGAGAACTCAATCTCATGCTGATACAAAACAAATGCTAGTCCATCACTCTCATTGATCTTACTGCCGTCTCTGAAGCAAAGAAAATCCGAATTGTTCAAATTAGTGGCATTGAAATCTACAAGTGAAATAGGAACTCTTTTAGGTGGATGAGGAAGATCAGAGGGAGAGAGAGTACTATTTAAGTGAACATCCCGAACGGAGCGGAGATAAGCATTTCGAGCAAGCATCGTGTTGCAAATGACTGTGACCAACACTTTCTCAAGGGGGGGGGGGGATTGGTCCTAAAGCTCACAAGACCCTTTCTGTCTAGCAAGAGGGAAGGTCCTAATAGGGGAGGGTAGCAAGCTATTGGGACCTTCCCTCTTGCTAGACAGAAAGGGCCTTGTGAACTTTAGGACCAATCCCCCCCTTGAGAAAGTGTTGGTCCTGGATTCACCTTTTTCATTTTTCATTTTGACGTTCTCGCTTTTTTCATTTGCTTTTTCATTTGTATTTTGACTGTTTGTGTGAATATATATATATATATATATATATATATATATATATATATATATATATATATATATATATATATATATATATATATATATATATATATATATATATATATTAATAGCAGTACCCGCATAGCGATGCCCGTGCAAAAAATTTAATGGAAGTCCGTTTAATAAAAGAAATTGTCGCCCCTTCCCCCTCTAATGTGAAATGATCTTTATTTTTGTATAAAATACGTACACACCTTTTTAAAAGAAAAAAAAAAGCTATTTAAGTTTCTATGGAATTTAAAACTTTTCGTCAAATTATTAAATTAGATTTGCAGTTGCTTTAAAACTTTATTTAACGAGTGAAGCGGTTTTTACTGCAATTTAAAATATTTCGCCAAATAAACAAACACACACAAAAAAAAACATCAAATAATATCTTTCCGCAATAAAATAATTCCGCAACTCTATTGTTTATCGCAAAACTTTCCCAGCAACCACGCTATCATAATCGATCCGTCTAACGGAAAAATAAAAAAAAAACCATCCCGTAGAACATTCAAAAATCGTCGTCAGAAAAAAAAGAAAATGTCGTACATTTCACTCGGATAAAAGAAAATAAAAAGTTTCTTTTCTTTCAAAACAAATTTCCAAAACAATGAATTACATTAAAGGTTGCCTTAAAACAAGACTGAACTGCCTTTTGCAAGTGAAGCGAATGTTTTTTCTTTAGCAATAATAAATGTTTTGCCAAACAAAAAAAAAAGGTATAAAATCACATTAACAGTAGCTTTCAAATCTTTATATATTAAGAGCTGCGTTGCCCGGTTTTGCACTGTCTACCTTGAGAATAAAAATTGTGTCAAGTGACATATATTCAACAATGAGATTTAAATAAAAGAAAAAGAAACACCAAGCAAAGTTACCCTTCCAAACAATGACGATAGATATTAAAATACTTTTAAGAAATTAAAATGCGAAAGATGTATTTTAAAAGCGTAACCATGGAAACATGAAATAAAATAAGTTTGAGAAATTAAATGCAAAATAAGGAAATAAACAATAGATTCAAAAAGCGTAACCGTGGAAACGCGAAAATAAAATGGTTGACAACTTGAATCAAAATGACATATTTCAAAATTGATTTAAAAACGCTTGTACCTTTTTTTCTTTTGAATATATAAGCTAATTTTTTTCGACCAGAGGTCGAGAGAAATCTGGAGTAAAAAATGTCTCTTTTTCCAATGGTGTCAAAAAGAAAACTGTGGGACATTTCCTTCACTTTTTATCGATAGATTTAATGAAGAAAGTAGTGCCTAAATTTCAGCTAAGCCTAAAAAAATTCGAGCTAAAAATGCAAATTACTCCCGCCGTAATTAGGTTTGAGCATTGAAACAAATTGTTTAGAATGTGGAAAATTCTACCCTTTCCATCGATTTCTAATATTAATATGTGCAAGTGATTTTTCTACCCTTTAATAGCCAATAATAGGCAGTTTACGTAAAATTTGGGCCTAAATTGGAATAAAAAAAGAACTATTTATCGTATTTTTTTCGAATTATAGCCTATGTTACTCAGTAAGAAAGCAACTTTCATATAGTGAAGGAATTTTTCAAATAGGTGCAGTGGTTCCAGAGATTACCTCGAACATATAAACA
Organism: Uloborus diversus; assembly: GCF_026930045.1. Lineage (NCBI taxonomy): Eukaryota > Metazoa > Arthropoda > Arachnida > Araneae > Uloboridae > Uloborus > Uloborus diversus. The sequence goes on from NC_072732.1 coordinate 34,135,778, forward strand.
CACAAAAATCTACCCTCTCTCTTTATCATATTATAGTATAGTATATAATATAGATGACACTTAGATTTCGAGATAAAATCCCTATTTTTCGAAGGCTTTCCTCCATTCAAATTATTATTCAGTGCGTCATCTCAACTTTCCGCAACAATGCTTTATTAAAATTTATAGCGTGAAGAAAATCATTGAGTCGAAAGATCTGTTGCCATTTTTTTCTCAAATATGAACAGGTAAAATTCTTGTTTTTGTTTTAAAGGCTTTTCCTGTAAGTAAGGGATTTAAAAATGTTTATTTTTTGGATTTTTCCCGCAATTTGCTGCAAAATTTTACTCATTTTTTTGTTTTTTTTGTTCAAGCTTGATGGTTGAACACGCGTCATTTGAAGTAACTTTTATTGTCAAGGTGGACCGTGCAAAGCCGGGTGACACAGCTAGTTTAAATAAATAATTATTGACGTTTAACAGTCAAAATAATTGCTCAGAGAAAAATTCAAAACACTTTTTATCTTTTCTAAAAACATGTAAGTAAAAAACAAACAGAATTTTATTTTATTTTTCAATTTTACCTGTTAAACATAATTTTCTTCCGAATTAAAACGTAGGTTGGATCATTAAATTCATAAATAGTTTGTTATCTGCACTTAAACTAGAAGAAGAATAAAATCTTCGTATCAGGAAATATATAACACATAGTACTGCATTCTCTGTAAAGCAAACAACAATGTAGAGTCGGATATTAGTAAAATTTAGCCAATGAAGCTTGAGAATATGACTGTAAAAAAAAGTTCGAACTCAGACAAACAACGCCTAAAAGTATGTGTAGTAGTTTTCAAAGCTTCCATGCATCTCCGATCCGATATTTGAAAGTTTTAAAACCTGAAACGCAGTGGGAAAAAAGATATGTGTGTGTGTGTATGTGTGTGTGAATTTATGTTTTTGAAAGCAAACAACTATTGTTAAGATTGCAGATAAAATATCCATATTTGACAAAGGAAATATAATCAATTTCAGTAAATCAAACAATACCAAAAATATAATTATTTTTGGTTTGCTAAATATTTTTTTTCTGGCAACCAACATTATTTTTAAAAACGGAAAATTTTAAAAGCTTAAATATGAATCTGCAACCAGATACAGTAACATAAAATAAATAAATTTACATGCAGTATACCGACATTCCGGTTATCCCATACAGAGACTGCAGTTTCGTCCTTATTTAGATGCATCAGTCTGGGATATGGAATGTCCTAGCTGGTTGCAGATGTCATCTCATTGAATTTGAGAGTGCGAACAAATTACTAGATAAAGTAAATTTATCTCCCTAGCGTGAATCCGTAGATATGGCGTGGTTCAACTCCTAAATTGAAGGTAAAGCATGGGTATTAACAAAGAATTAAGCAGTAAGTGACCGCTCTAAGCACGGGTTAAAGCCAGACTACATGCAGAATATCGACAGCCCGGTTATCCCATCCAGAGACTGCAGTTTCGACCTTATTTGGACTCATCATTCTGGAAAAGGGAAAACCGAGTTGGAGGTAGATGTCATGTCATTAATGCAAAGAATGCCAACAAACTGGTAGATAAAGTAAATTTACGTCACCAGCTAGAGTATGAAGACATGGTGGCCAATTCTTCTAAGAATAGCAACACCTCTGAGTGAAGTTACTGTCTAACCATCTATTACATGGAAAGGCTAATATCTGGTTTATAGGCGGAAATGGACTTATCTATTAGTTTATAGGGCTCTTAGTTGGTTTGTTTCAGATGTGCACTTTTGCTTCCCTATTATTTAACCTTAATTTTGTAAAAATGAAAATTTGCTCACAGCAGCATATATTTTAAATCTAAAGTATATTCAACCCATATTATTACGGCAAAAATTAATTGATTTATTTATTCACAACGAAGTTTTGGGCTTACCATTTTGCTTTTACGTTCCGAACGAAATGAAAATATTTTATTTTCTTTTTGTTGTTTCCATGGTAACTATTTTTGTTTCCCCTATTTAATTTTTGAGAACGCAAAAAATGAATAAGGTACTAGTGACATTATAAAACGCGTGCATAAAAATTCCATCGTCATTTTCCCTTCTCCCCTGCTACATTCATTCAGATGGAATCGTCTTTACTTGGCAGATTGCCGAATTACATACAATCCGTGGTCAAACAGTAGGGGAGTTTTAAAGATATTAACTTCAGGGTGGTTAGGTTTACAACGCTCCAGGATTGTCAGCTTTTTTATTCTGTCAAGGGTGGGATACCTTTTTAAGAGATCTTATATATTGCATGAAGTCTCTCTTGCAAAAAAGCAATTATTTTTCAAAGAAGCATCAAAATGGAACTTTTGCTTATTTTTACAATTAAAAAAGAAAGATCTGAAAAATCTTTATTTAGGTGTAAGAACCTCTTTTTGATATCGTACCTTTTTGAAACCTCTTTTGGTCACAGTATGCGACTAGTTTTTTTTTTTTTTTTTTTTTTTGAACAAAAATGCAGTAAGATTTTTTTTCCTTTTAAAAATGTTTGCATTTTTTTTATTGCAAGCCTACTAAAAGGTAATCTTCTGTAATATGCATTCACAAATTTTGGAAAAAAAATAATATAATTAGAGCTCGCCTGTCAAGATATGACGGGTGAAAATTTCTCCTACATTAGAGCAAAACACTTGCGTGTTTGGCGATATTTTGATATTTGACATTTTAACCCTAACTCCAGTGAATTAACCCTAAACTCCAGTAGATAGCGTTCGTTGTCGACCACGTCCATTCCCCTGAAACAACACAGCCTTACCCGTAAAACATCTAAGTTACCGGATCCAGTCCAGCTTTGTCACAATAAAGCCTTTCTCTGCATTTTAAACATTACCAAAACACATTATCAAATTATCATGTCGTGACGCGAGTTTCATTGTTGAGGACATCAGGAGCGTTACTCGATCATTTGCAATTATTTATATGAGGATATAAAATGTAATTACTTGTTTTATGTACATGTTTAATTTGAAATGTTAAGTCTTACGTAAAAGCACAACCCTTTTGTAAAAATATTTTCTAAACGTTATTGAAGTGTTCTTTGAGCAGCTAAATAAAAAAGCATTTATTTTAAAAATTGAAAAAAAAAATGATTTTTTAAACCTTATGGAAGTTTTGTTTGAGAAGCTGTTACATTTAAATGCTTAAGAAACCTAGATATTTAGAATTTTAAGTATTTCTAATGCACTAATGTTTTTTTAAACCATATCATGAGCAGAATTCAGCTATTTTACGAAACCAAACTTTGATTTATTGCAACTGGTGCATTGTCTAGCGATTCCTAAACAAACCTAAATGCACAACAACCCCGAGCAGTTTGACATAGAGGCTTGTGAAACTAAATTAGTTTCGAAGGTACATGACTCGTCGGCTCACATGCATGCGAAATCAAACTCTGGAAGATTATGTTTATAGTCTGGAATGATCCATTGAGCTTTAGATTTTAACTTCACATGTAGGAGAAATAGCTGTAAAATTTAACTTCAATGCAAACGGCTAAAAGTGGTGAAAATAACTGTCACACTACACGAAATGACCATTGTTATTGACCAAATATTGACCAATATTTGGTCAATAACAATGGTCATTTTCATTGAATCAAACGAGCTGATGTGTGCATCACAAAACTTCCTTTTACTCCAATTTGATGTCATTTCCCCATTATTGGCAATTTCAATGTGATTCAATAGTTTACTCTCTAAATATCGCCAGTAGTGGCCAAATTGAAACCAGAATAAAAATTAAAAATTAAAAAAAAACTTCGCCAAATTTGTCGCAAAGTTGGCGACAAAACTTGGCGACCAAAAGACTGGCGATATATCGCCAAGTGTCCGCCAAAATGTAACACCACTTGATTTTACATCGAAATTAACAATGATTTTCCCCCAAAAAGGGGAATGAGCCCCCCTTTGGAGCATCCGAATACAACCAAAAAAAAGGTGCACAACTAGAATCCACTAGGAGTCTACGTACCAAATTTAAACTTTCTAGGACATACCGTTTTTGAGTTATGCGACATACATACGCACATACGTACATACAGACGTCACGAGACGGGAATTCTCAAAATGGATATTACGGGTGTCAGTAGGTTCCTAGGCATATATCTACGTGTGGTCAGGTAGAAAAAAAAACTCCATATTTATTTGGGAGTTGAGAAAAAAGGAAATTAAGGCCGATTTTTGAGTGAAAATTTTTTCGCGAATACAATACTTCCTTTTTTGTAAAAGGAAGTTAAAAGGGGTGAAAATAACTCGCACTACAATATTTGGCCAATAACAATGGTCATTTTCATTAAATCAAAAACAACGTAATGGAAATAAAATGGAAATAAAGTAAATTTCTACTTAAACTGCAAAAAAATGGTGTTGTAATAATTTTTTTAAGAAATTTTCCCCGTTACCTTATAAGCAAACAAGTAAAGTAAAGCATATCATTTTTTAGCTATTTTAAATTTAAAATAGTAATTTATTAATTTTACAATAAAAATTGAACAACTTCTAAAATACAGTTACTATGTCATTAAAATAGCTTTGATTTAAATAATTTGTAGACTTTCTGAAATATTTTTCTACTTTTCTGAAAAAAGCTCAAATTCTCTATTGCTTTCGATATTATTATTTTTAATGAAAAATGCCGTTTTAGGTTCATATGAAAATAATCTATATTTGTTTTTACGGTAAATTATGCTTTTCCTAACTATTTGGTATGTTCTTAATTGCTTGGCTATATCTTTTATGTTCTTCCACAACTGTTTGGCATTATTCCCAATACAAATAAAAGGCCTGTGCTTCCAATTATTTTACAAGGAAAAAACATTTAATAAGAAGATCGTCAAAATAAACTTATTATCTTACTTGGAACTGTACTTAAATCTGTTTACCAGAACATTTCGTAATTTAATTAGAGAAGGATAAAAAGTTTCCTGATTTTCTGATGGGAAATGCCCCCAAACCTCGATTAAAAGATGCACAGTTCTTTTTTTGCAGAATCTAAGACTTTTGAAGTGCACAGTTGATGTACCTCGTTAGAAATATATATAAAAACTCTTTTATAGCTATTTCGGTTGTTATTGTCTGCTTTGCAGGATAATGCGTTTGATACTTAGGCCTGTGGTATGCTTTGATTGCATTTTGCAAATAGTTTTTTAAGAATGGTCACCAAACCGTGGATCGTGACATATCCGTCGCAGGGACATTTATGATGGGTTGAGTTTACATAGCTGGCTGACCTTATGAAAATGAAAATTGATTTTATATTTACTAGAAACTAAAGTTTATAGAAAAACGAATGTAAGATTTTCATTAAACGTTGACTGTTGTTTTCGCTGGTAGAATTCAAAAATCCTGCGGAAGGTCAGAAGCCTTATGCGTTTTTTAATCTTAGTGAAAAAGGTTCAACTTGTATTCAAGTTTTTTTTAAACATTTTCAACGATACTTTTTAAAAGATCTTTTGTCGATTCGTTTTTAATTTATGAATAAAGTCAATGAACTATCTCTAGTGTGACATTCCGCGCTGTGCAATAGGTTGCATTCACTTATTTATTCACTTCAATATATTATCATAATAGTGCACATAAGCTGACTTCTGAACCAAACCTATTAGAGAGAAAAAAAACATTCCAAAGTATTAATATCTTTTGCCTCGTCAAGGGGTTCAAATGCACAAAAATGATATTCAGTCAGACGACGCATGTATGTATGACTGTAAAAAAAGAACTTACATACGTCCCTTACTTGCACAATGGTAACATAATATATTAAAATCCTGGTTATCCGCGAAACAGGGTGGCACGGTAACCGCGGATGAGCGAAAACCATGGATAATCCAAACAATAGGTAAAAAACGATACTTAATGTATAGCTAAAAATATTAAAAACACTCGCACATTCACTTAAATTATAACTAAAAATATTTCTACATTGCATATAATAACATTGAATATAAAAAATATTTGTAAAATCTAAAAGCGCACAATAACACAATCATAAGTTTTGAAAAAAAAAGGAAAAAAAAAACATTATGAAAAGACCCGCGGATACTCCGACAGCCGATAATCGGGAGTTTGTTGTATATTCAATATAAATGACAAAAGCAGGATTCAGATCGACACATATCTCTGCTTCTCCAACGGTGGCCAATTTTTCAGAGAGAGAGAGAGAGAGAGAGAAAAAAAAAAAAAAACAGAAACGAAAAAAAAAAAAAAACATACTTTTTCCAAAATACCGAATTTTGCACATTTGATGCGATAGGTTATAATTAAGCACATTGCACTTTGATACGCGGTAGTGGTTTAACTTATGACCGAATAAAGAGTAAAACTTGAGTATATCAAAGTTTTTTTCTTTCCCCAACTGCTGTTAGAGGGAACACAACATTGCCCCAAAACTTATTTTCTCAATGTTTAAGAGGATTATTAGAAAATGTAGTAGAGTTTAAACAGTGGCATCACTACGGGGGGCGGTTCCGCCCCGGGTGTCACCCATCTGGGGGTGACTCCCAGAGTGGAATTGCAAATTTCTGAAAAATATGAAGCTAAAATGCATTTTTAAGACTGCAAATTTGAAAAATTTCTGGGAGAAACCCCCTGAACTCCCTTCTTTTCACCTCGAATCATGGAGTTTACACTATACTCAGGATTAGGTTCAAATTGTCAGAACTTAGACTGAAAATTAAATAAATTTCATGCTTTTATAGAAAAACAAAACTTTTTTTTTTTTGCTGCGTTTGTTGGTAAAGGGGGTAGGAAGTGACACCCCAACTTACCGCCCTGGGTGTCACCCATGCTAGGTACGCCACTGGGTTAAAACATAATAGTAAACAATTATCAAATTTTTAAGTAATATAAAAAATGGTGTTCCTTAAAAAAGAGTTTAATTCTATAGTGTGACACTTGTTGGAGAGGCAGAAGATATGTAATGAAAACTCATTTTACACCATCAGTATTGTACGTGTCAGACCTAATTTACGTCACATGCGAAATTAAACGCATTAATTGTCTAGTTGCCGAGTTTGTGTCATTTCGGAGAGCTTAAATATGTATATTATACCTTAAAAGATAAGAACAAATCAGGTTGAAACTATCACATATTAGTTTTACTGCCTTATAACATATATCCTACTACTTTAATATGATATCACACAAGACCTTTTTTTCAGGGTTTCCTTATACAATGATTTTTAAAAGTTTAGAGTAATAATTTTTTACTTAAATTTTATTATATTGACATCATGAGTAATAAATACGTTTTTAAAATGACAAAATGTTTTTTTCTAAAGATATTGGATATAACACGCTCGAAAAGAGAAAATAATCAAAATGAAAGACCTCAAAGGTAGATTCACAAAACGCACGTAGACATTCAAAATGCTTTAAAAGTATTTTTGTCACGTTTTTGATAAGGAGCACAATTTCACCGAGATAAGATTTGAAAAAGGAAACTACAGGCGAATTGAGTTCTTGTAAAAGTTTAAATTAATGCATTCGGAATAAAAAGAAGTTCCAACAATCAAAATGTTTGAACAGTTTTAAGATTACGAATAATATTATACGCAAGTCATATTACATTATACAACATAAACAAATTAATGTCTCTTTTGAAAAAGATAGTGCAATAAGACAGTTTTTTGCAAACACCATGTTACGAACTGGATTGTCGGTTTAGGTTATGTTTTATTTTCTGAATAATAAATCATATTTTACCCTTTCTAATAACCAAAAGAAAAACGGCCACGTGTAAAACCTGCCCACATGTCGAATTTGTTCACAATTTTAAAAATTCGATTTTGTTCTTTTTCTATTCCAATTTTAAGAACATTTTACTGAGCAAATTATCATAACATGGACGAGCAAATTACCATAACGTGGGCGAGAAAATGAACACAGCGAATTGGCAAGAAATTCATCATTCATTATTTTGAATATACAGGCGAACCAAGTGACGTTTTAGTTTCTACTACGGACAAATTCGTGCGGGTACCGCTAGCATTGAATAATTCCTTTAACAAGCTTGCAAGAATGTTTTAATTGCATTTATAACACAAGAAAAAGTAATAAAGTTCATAGAGTAAAAAATCAGTTTTTTTGAGAGATTTGATTAAAATTATAGTTGGTATCCCTTCTATTTGATAAAATACATGGGTTAGCTAAGCCAAGTGAAAAAACTGGAAAAGTTAGAAGCCGCATCATTAGAAAACTGTAGGTAGTTATTGAATATTTCGCATTTGCTTTGGGCTCAATTTTCTGTTTTGAGAAATGTAATAACTCTGATGAAACGTTTGATTAGGGCATTCCTACGTAATTGGACCATTTGTGTATTTAAATAGCGCATTTATCTTTTATTAAAACTTATATTCAAACTGAAATATGTAAAGCACAAGGAAGTAATAAACGAAAAAAAAGGTTTTTCATCAATCCTTACTTTGAGATCAAACCGAAGTTGCTTCAAATTCAACCGGTTCGAACTTACTTGGAAACATAATTTTAATGCAACTTAGTTAATATAATTAATCCGGGAATAAAGACTGTTGAATCTTGTCATAAACTTCTGATTTAAGGTAGTGAGAAGCAAAAGGATGTAAGAGGACATTTTCAAGTTTTGATTAAACTGCGTTTAAAGATAGGTATGCTTTCATTGATTTTTTTTCTAAATCATGCAGTATAGCAGCACCTACCAGAGCTACTAGTATTATGTCTTGCCTCAAGACAGTAAAGAAATTTACCAAAAATTTGTATTGGTTATCTCCAATTTTCAATTTTACTTTCCTTTGCAAGTCCCAATGTATCATTTAATGGGAAAATAAGGATTCGTTCCTGCCGATTAAGATGCTTTGTACAGTATTAAATGAATACACATCTACCTACTGAATGTCTATAAACGAACGAAAAAATGTGGACGTCTCATGACTTCCTTGCAAAAGAGCTTTATTTTAAACTAGTGGTACCCGCACGGCTTTGCCCGTTATAGAAAAAATAAAAGGTCTTTTGGTTCGCCTGCATATTTACAAATAATGTATGGTGAATTTCCTCACCAATTGGCTTGTGCCCATGTTATGGTTCCACATTATGATAATTTCGTAATTTACTCGTCCATCTTATGGTAATTTTGTTCTTACAATTGGAATAGAAAAAGAACCACATCAAATTTTCTCAAAATCGCTCCGAGGTGAACACCCCCATACTACAAACTAACTTTGTGCCAAACTTCATGAAAATCGGCCGAACGGTCTAGGCGCTATGCGCGTCACAGAGATCCTGACAGACAGGGGGACTTTCAGCTTTATTATTAGTAAAGATCGCTGGCCCGACAGCACAACATGCGGTTCCAATGTTGTAGGATTATCACAACATGTTACAACGGTCACAGCGTATAATAAAGAATTAAACTTTGTCAACATTCATTATGCAAAAATACACAAAATAACGTAAGTCATTCACGTGTGAATATGGCTTCTGTAATAACGTACATCTGAATAAAAATACTATGAAAGCAAAGATGTAAAAAGTGGCTACTATTGTTGTAAAAATAGTTAACTTTAGTAACTAAGAAAAATATTACCATTAGGTTATTTATGAATTAACATCAACACATAGTTTTAGTCGGTATGATAACAGCTAAAACACTGAATTGATATTCAACCTTGTTGTCATCGTGCTTAAAATTAATCAAGTGAATTATTCTATTTCGCTAAATTTGATTTAGTGCAGCTGGTTTTCATCAGGGGAATTAGGTATTAATCTAAACGTACAAATTGCCTAGAACAATTCGAGTAGGAGAATGCGAAACTAATTTATTTCCTAATGTACACATACTATTCTGCATGTAAATTTGAACCATAGCTTAAGAGATTACTTAGCGACTTCGGGGAAATCATTGTATTATCTAGTTGATAATGTTGAAGGAGATAGTCTGGAGTTTTGCAATATCATACAATTGCATGACATTTTATAAATTAAAACTGGAAACCTTATTGCATCTGAACTGATATTACTATATCTATTAATATTTCATACTTGTATGATTTAGGTCCACCGAATTAATTTTCAAAGAACAATTAGCAGATCAGTAAAAAAAGAAATAAATAAAAACGCAAACACCTTGCTGATTAAACTTTACCATATCAGTATTATGTCAGGGGCATAATAATATAATGTTAGAGGTTACGGGAGCTCGCTGTGACCTCCCAAAAAATTCCTAGTTTGAGACAGCATTGTAAAATTAAAAGTTTTGTTTATTTACTTTTTTAAAAGAAATCTTTTGTTACTAGGTAAAATTCTTAATTTCATTTGGTACCCAAAAATTTAAGTTCGAGGCGCACCTGTAAATGTTTTGAAACTAAAATTTTTGGTCTAAAAATTAGGATAAAAAATGAGGTTTTGTTAGGTCTAAAAATTTAGGCTTATAGAGTCCTTTTCCCTGGCATAAGAATGTATCTATGGTAGAAAAACAGCTAATCTTTTTTTCTTTTAATTGAAGTAAGTAAATCTTAAATTTATATCATTTTAATTGGAATATATATATATATATATATATATATATATATATATATATATATATATATATATATAATATGCACTGCGTCGAGTGAATGCCGTAGTTTCAAACCATTAAGTTATTTATTCGAACTGTTTTATGGAATATTTTGTCCAATTTACACACATGCGCACACCTTATATGTATATTTATCTATCTCTTTTATTCTATACATATGTGTATTAATAAAAGAAGACAGTAGAGAACTGCAAAGCGCTAATAGAATTCGTTTGACCCATGTCCAGGAGCACCAATACAACCACTTAAAAATACAAATTATAGCTTCAATTAACTATTATTGGTTATTGTTCTAAAAACCTCATCACGGCTCCGGAGTATGTAGTTAGTACTTTCGATGTTATCCAGAACCAGGCTTCCCGATTAACTACTGGGGCAGTAAGATGATCACCTGTTCTTGAAATGCAGCTTTTGCCAAATTTAGAACATGTTTATGTTTTTACTAAATTAAAAATTATCCTATGGTACTAAAAGCTTGTATATTCACCTGGAAACTCTGATTAAAGGAAATATCAAAGCTAAAAAAAAAGGAAAAAAAAACAACAACCTCAAATTCATTTTAACTAAGCTGCAAAGAGAGCCTGTTGCTCTGAATGTAAGCAGAGAATCATTAGCTTTCCCTAATCCTCCTTGCATTTTGGACTTTTTAAATTTAAAAATGATGTACGATCTTATACAAAGATGTTCTTAGAATGACTAAAGTGATTTACAAATCAGAGAGTAAGCATTACAGACCATTGAGGTTCGCTATTCGGAAAATAAATTTTTACGTGTCTTTACGAATGGCTCAATACTGGAAAGATCACATGATGCTGGAGCAGGTACTCATAGTGAAATCTTTTACCTACAAATGGGACCTCATACTACTGTCTTTGACGGTAAAGTTGGAGCTATTACGGAGGCTAAACAACAATTGTCAATTCTTAGCCACTGATGTGTGAGAGCAGTTATAGTGCATGATTCTAAGAATGTGAATCAGACCTTTCTGAGTTATCAAAAGACTTTCTAAAGAATTTTAGAGTGTAGTGCTTTACTTAAGGAGCTATCACAAACAGTTTCATACCAACGATTTCCTGCCCATTGCGGGGTTGTGCACAATGAAGAAGCTGATATATTAACTAAGAAAGTTTCTTTGTTAGAACACAAAGCATGGAACTCTTGCTTCTCTTCCGTACGACTATGATATGATTTTCTTAAAGATACTTGTTTTTAACAGGAACCTAAGGGAAAACAGTGAAGTTTAAGAACGTTAACTCGAAAAAATCTGTGACCTTTTGGAACATTGTTACAGAGTAACTAAATTAACAATCAAACCTACTTTAACAGACCGTTTTTTTTTTTCAGGGAGCACTCTGCACTAGGGCAAATTATCGTAATAATATAAAATAAGCATAACGTAATATCACATTAGATAAGAAAGCTAATGGTGTCGTCTAGTTACAAACTTGTACATACACAACGCTACATAAATTAAATTTCAAAAACAAAGCAACATAACTTATTTTTTCAGTGTTTGTTTCTTGGTAGACGGTTTAGGATTCTTGAAACAGTAGAATATTCTGAAATTTCGTGAAACAGACTTTTTATATTACAATACAACTCCAACTCAAACTATTCAAATCACTGGTTAACCAAATAAATTATAGATTGCAAAAATAAAACTCTACTGGGGATCGAAAAATGATGTTTCTGTCAACGCGTGTCGAATCCTTTCCTCCGCAAAGCTAATATAGGCAAAAAATACTGGGCTGGGTAGTCACCGTCTCACTTTATTTTCGTCTGACGTCCATCGCTATGAGTACGGTTCTTTCACTAAACAAGTAAAAACTATTTTTCTCTCAACATAGGTTTTTTTTCTCCCATTTTCAACAAACATACATTAATTAATTAAATTTGACCTTTCTTGGAAACTACCCAACTATCCGGATGTTTAACTATCCGGGTCCGGTCCCAATTGATTCGGGTAATTGGAGTTCTACTTTTTTCATTATTCTTCAGAAGCAGGTGTTTCGTCTTTACCTTATAATCTAGCTGCATCTAACTTGCATCATGTTTTGGCCATGCCCTTCACTAAAGACCTAGGAGATTTTGTTAGGATTCAATCCTTGTTTCTATTATTAATGCGCATGTCAGTATTACGAAATATGAATCGCAGAAACCTTTGCGCTTCATCAAGCGCGGAGCGGTCTCTTCGTGTATGTGTAGCAATGGCTGAAGTATGTAGAACATAGTAGTCTGTAGTTTTCATCTATGTGTAATTGTGATGTGTAGCTATCAATAAATGTTTGTGCTTAACAACTGTGTTTAACCCTACACACAGATATCTTGTAAACTCCCAACTTTTGAGAACAGGGTCTTTGCTATTTTGTAGTAAGTTACCGCGCTAAAGCCAGGGCTAAGGCAGAAATACTTAAAATACACCGCCAGCTCAGTTATTCCATCCGAGGACTGCAGTTTCGTGCTTTTTAGCACTCATCAGCCCGGAATAGGAATCACATGAACTGGAGGCGAAAAATCTCTTAAGGGAGCCAAGAGAGCCAAACAAACTGGTAGCTAATGCAGAATTAGCAAACCAGATGAGCGACCGCAACAATGGTGCGGTTCAACTCAAAGATTGATGGCAAAGCTAAGGTATTTTGTTGTTAGTTACCGCCCTAAAGCCAGGGCTAAGGCAGAAATACTTAAGGTACATGTATATGTATATTAAGTATTTTAAGTAGGGTCTTTGCTGTTTAATATTACATTAAATTTATGTAAATATTGCTTATCAATAATTATGTCATCAATTTCTTTTAAAAAACGACTATCTCTCATTCACTTATTTATTTATTATTTTTTGAAATACGTCTGGTTTAAAACAAGTGTCATTTCTTCACACCATTTTTATAGTTTTATTTTTATCAACAGTGCTAATAATCATTTCTCGTTGTATAGCATATTTATTCAAAAAAGTCTTTAGTTAGTGAAGTTTTCGATAATGTTCACGTAACCACTTATCAAATATGCATTTGCATAAAAATATGTCAAAACAACTTTTTAGAATAAGCTAAAGAACTTTTTTTTCATTTTGAGTGCCGTTAACGCTTTGCTACCTTCTATTACCGAGAAAAACTTCCTTAAGATGTTGATTTTTAATACAATCTGATTGAGTTCATTTGAAGAAGTCAATTCCTGTGAATAAAGGGCGAGTAAAGATACAATTCCAGGTTTCTTTAATTTTTGCTGTATTAACTGCAGAAATTTCACTTAAACAGAGTTCGCTTGATTTATCATTAGGTGAAATTATTCCGCTCAATATAAATGAAAGATAAATAAAGACTTTTTCCGTATGCATGTGAATTGATCTGATTTTTATTTTTTCTATAACTTACTTTCTAATTTTAAATGTTTTTAAAGAAACTTTCGGTGCGATACTAAAAATGTACTAAACACTTAAACTGTTTTTAGCCAACCTTTGAATATTTATGAGCAAACCATAAATATTAGTGAAATACAAATTTATACGATTTTCGTGACAATTTGGTGCATTTCGGGATCCGAAGCTTATAAAAACGAAATTACGAACTTGGTAGGTACTTATCTTCGAATTCATTGTAAAACACTTGTTTGGTTTTATATAATGTATATTTATTTGTGTCTTTGTGTGTGTAATATAATTAAAACGCTGCGGACCACTGCAAAATTTGAGGCTATAAACAATGGAAACTAAGTACACATTTATGGCCACTAAACACAAACCATGCTCATTTGTTTGCAAAAAGTTGTAAAAGATTGATTTCTAAAACTTAAAATTTAGTAGCTTTATTTTCATGTACAATGTATGCATTAATTTGATATAATACAAAAGAAAAACGTTGTTTAAGAATGTTATTTATGGGAAAGGTATAAGTGATTAAAAAAAGAGAGGAAAAAAAAACACGTATGTATAACAGAAAGAAAAAGCAAAAATTATTTTATGTAGCAAACAATCACATTTTTCTAACGTTAGAACTGTTTAAACACAACACAGGGTAGAAAACTCGGATGCGTAGATATAAATTATTGTTTGTTTCTCTCTTTTCTCTTTAAAAATGAAGAAGTTCAGCTTACTAATAAATGAGAAAACGCTCGTAATCCAAAATGCAAAAGACGTAGATTTTTTTTAATGGCTGCGCTGCGAGTTGGCATTAAACAAATATTGAAATTTAATTAAAAGCTCTGCGCTTAGAGATTTCAGAGTTTCGTTTTTTCAGGTAAACATCGAAACAGTTTCAAAACTAAAAATAATGAAACTTACTTTTACGTTGCATAAATATTAGATAAAATGTAATGCAAAATTTTAGATTTAATTAAAGTCAAGATATTTTTTGAAAGATGGCATGAAAATACTTTTTGACATTATTGAATTATGTACAACATTTTTTGAAGTAAATTTAATTTTGAAGAATTGTTTCTTAGAAGGAAATGTGTATTTTTTAAAACTAAAATCGAATCATAAGTTATTTGCTCTTAAAAAAATGCTCTTGTGGAATTTTCCACAAAATTTGCATCGTAATCTAATTGTAAAAGAAACTCATAACAAAATGCCGCGAATGAATTATTTTTTTGTTCTATGTTATGTTGAACAACTATTGTTTCGGTGGAATTGAAAATAATGACCAATTGTTACCCCTAATAATGAACTGTATGGCTCAAGAAAAAAAAAAAAGCTTTAAGAGTTCCCTCAGGTAAATATGCATATTGGGTAATATTGCAAAAATTTTCATTGCGTATTTAAAAAAAAAAAATAACGTGAATCTGAAATTGGAACAACCGTAATATGAATAATCATATGTGTGCTTTATTTCAGTTTCAAAATTGAAAACAAAACGTTTTGTTTTAAATGGTATCATCCGCTAGTTTTCCTCCCCTAGTGTTCAGTTTCAACATTACCTTTTGATATGTTTATGATAGGGAGCCGGGGAGGAGGAAATATTACATGTCGGCAAGAAGAAGGGTAAACCGTTATAAGTAATTGCAAAATTAACGTTTTAGATCGATTTCTATACATTCTTATGAAAAAAAAGGAATTTCTCTCATAATAACTATTTTTACAACATAATGTTTTAAATGTTAAGATAGGATGAGCTGGTTTAAGTAAACATTTAAATTTTTTGTTTTATTTGAATTTAATGTATCCTTGTCAATCTTAAAATTGCAAAAAAAGGAAGGTTAGCTAAAGATAAAGATGGCGGTGTCCCTAAATTACCCCACCAAAGTAGAGTCAACTTCAGCTTCAATTACAAAATGGTGCTACTTGCTTTCAAATAATGTCGGAAGTGTATAGAACTGAATTAAAAGAACTGCCTTTGTATGCCGCATATACTTTTAAGGACATTTAGTATGAGCACTTACTATGAGTTAAGCAGTAAGTTCTTCTTTCTTTTCCTTATTTTCTTCTTTCTGTCTTTTACAGGAAAGTTGTTAAAAAAACGTGTGAGACTGAAAATTTACAAAGTAATAATTTTTAAAAAAAAAGTTTTGGCTGTCGAAACAAAGCGTCCGTGAAAAACGCGTCGACACACCGTAACAACATGCTTGAAGTTTAGGGTGTTAGCTGAAAGATAGACGGGGGAGACAAAAGTACTTTTAGTATCTCGTATGAAAAATCTGATGTTTTATATTGATTGCGAAAAAAGGAATGCACCACTTGCGAACGTTGATATTACTTTATTTTAATAAATTCAAGAATACAGTGAAATTGTAGTTATCAAAGTCTTTGCAGATGTTCCGTAGAGACGATCCTCTGGTGACGTGGCAAATAGTAATGGGATATTCATGGTCATGCCGTACTTGAGATATAATATGATTCAAGCAATTAAGTTGCTTGAATCATAAGATCCTTGAAGCGGCTGCTTCAAGGAATTGCCTGATTTTTCCCAGGACTTATGACAGTAAGTTCTGGATGAATAGATGCACAAATACTTGGTCTTAGAGAAAATACCCATTAGGGGAAAAAAGGTTATTCATAAGGAAGTGAGAGGCAAATGGATGTAAGTGACGAAATTAAAAATTTTGGGATAGCCAGTGCAATTGGACTGAGAACCTAGCTTCTCTTTTGGTTCAAGAGTTAGTACAAGTAAGTTAGGTATTGATATATAGCACGACTAGAAAAAGAAATCAATGAAAACCTATCAAGCATCTGAACTTGAAGCACGTTTTACTTAAACCTTCAAACTGCCTACTTACGTCCATTAGCTCCTTGCTGCCTCATTTGGAAATCTTACAGACCAACAAAGCAAATCAATGTTTTCTACACCAACACGACCAATTTAGTGACAGGGTTGACTATGAAACTGTCGAACACACATTGTTTCAACTCACAAAATGTTCTAAAGACGATAATGGTACCCCTAAATCAAAGTACGAGAGAGTGCTGTACCTTGGAATATTTATCCTATTTTAATTTTTAACGTGAATTATTTGAATCAAATTTAAAATCTATAAGTCACATTAAAATACCCCAACATATTTCTAAGCAATATGATTTTCAAAATTCAGAAAGTTTGGAAATAAAATATTGCCTGCCATTTAAAGGAAGAGTTTCAAGCTGTCCCAAAGTACAACATCCTATTGTACCTT
The DNA here is from genome assembly GCF_026930045.1 of Uloborus diversus. Lineage (NCBI taxonomy): Eukaryota > Metazoa > Arthropoda > Arachnida > Araneae > Uloboridae > Uloborus > Uloborus diversus. The sequence goes on from NC_072732.1 coordinate 34,152,956, forward strand.
GGACACCATCCTGTTGTACTATTGGAAAGTCTTCATGATTCAGGAAACAGCAATATACTTGAAACAATGTTGCACCAAAAAACAAAAAAAAAAAAAAAAAAATTATTTAATGGTAGTGAATTTAATCATGCATAATGAATTATGAAAAATGAATAATGAATAAATAATTATGAATTATTATCTAACATTAGATGTGTTTAAAAGACTACATAGGATTAGAACATTGTTTCATGTTCGTAAACATATCTTAATTACTAAGTACCATGCATAGGTTGTAATTTGGAACGTATCCTAAGGTGAAATATGCTTTTCTGTCCCAAGGTACAATCACCACGTGATTTAAGAAAAACCGAAATGATGATCAACCTTAATGACTATCATTATTTTCTAGTTAGCAAAATATTTAAAGTACTTCTATTTTTTAACAAAATAAAATTCAGTTGAATAAATTCACAAATACAAAGACCGAAAATGAAAAAAAAAAAAATGACGAAAATATTTACTTTAGAGTCATGACATTTTCTTAATCTCACAAAATCGTCAATTTTACTCATTTGTTGCTGATGTTTTCTATAGCACCATTTAGTGGTGAAGTTTACTATTAGAATTTACAAAAACATAGCTGCTTCAAATAGATTCTTCCAAGGAACAACACTTTCCACTACTCTTTCTCCCTTATCTCCTATGTGATGGTGAGATTTGAATTAACAGTGCCCCTGGAGATGAATTTAACCTTGACAGTTTTTACTGTTACCGTTGAAAACGTTTTAGAAAATTATTTGGTTCGGATAAATAGATCAATTTCATAATTTATTTAATGTTTATAAAATTAATACAGTTATAAAAAGAAAACGTAATTTATATTCAGGAATAGGATACAGTTTTGAACTAAAAGATTTTTGGAGTTGATGTTTTGGGTCATTCCATAGTGCCTAACGTAACATTCGCAGCTGAGTTTCTTTCTCTTTTTACTAAATTTTTTTTTGCTTTAGTAAGCAGATTTAAAGTATACAAGGGGACTATTTTTCATTTCTACCAAGAATTTGAAGCAAAATAAACGCTGGCAGGTATTTTTTTTCACCAAAAAAGGCATCGTGACTAACGTAACAATTTTGCAACCCTGAGAAACAATGCTTATGTTACGAGGCATTTTTTTTCTAAAAGTTACACAGGCATTTAAAATTAGCCTATATATTTGTAAGAGGTAAACAGTCTATTTTAAAAAATATACTACAGATTCATTTTAGATTGGCCTTACGTTTTTGGTCCTTAATGGTACTTTTACGAAAAACTGTGTGTGACTAACGTAACCATCGAATACCAAGCAATGAATGCATATAAAAAACTTTTTGTAATTAATCTCTTGCTCTTATATTACTTTTACACATTTTACTAACCTGTTTTGTGTTGCATTATGGTTATTTCTTTACTTTTTTTCCATATTAGTGTAAGAAATTGAATGGAGGGATTCAGATCAATTAACTCAATTTGAATCTTCGAAAAAAATAAATAAATAAACTGCTTTTACTAACTGAATAACATCATTTTCGGGCTAATTAAATCTTAAATATTTCTCTTTTAAAAAATTAACTTTATAAAAGTTGATAGTTTCTCTAAATTCTAATATCTTGCCGATATGCAGGTTATCTTCAAAAGAAACTCCGTAGTACTTTTCAACGGCATATTATTTTTTAAGGTTTACTGATTCATCCAACAAATAGTATTATGCATCCTGAATTAAAATGCAATATTAAAAAAAATATATTCGAACATTTTTGCAGAATACATTTTAATTCCAGATATCATCGCAAATGTTTAAATTTCTAAATGATCATTCATGCATTTTCTGAAATGCGTTGCAGCAGCGCTTTTTATCACTGTATCATGTAACATCTTCAAATGTTTTCCAACGAGCAGCCATTACTTCATTTTATTAATAGGTGGGATGTATTTTCTAAAAAATAGAGATGTTCTTCTTTGTTGAGACTGTCTTTCTATTTTCTTAACTCTTTATCTTGAATTCTTCTGTCGAATGCACATTCAGTACTCATTTTCCTTTACTCACTTTTTTTTGAATAATAATTCTTTAAATTGAAAGTATCTTTTTAGAGATCTTTAAAAAAGTATTTATATAAGTAGACATAAGGTCTACAAAGTTGTATTACTGGTATGTTTCACCCTTAATATTTTCAATCAATGTAGAATGCCTACTATTTAAAATTGTTCATGAAAATGTACATTAAATTAAACAAGTTTTAAATATTAGCAGTCAATTTTTAAAATCTTACGTTAGTCACATGCAAACTGTTACGTTAGTCACAGCTGACATGTTACGTTAGCCACACTAATTATTTTATGTATACTGATACTAAAAAAAATAGTTTGAACTTTTTAAGTAGATATAACACAGATGTAAGAAAATAAAAAGTGCTAGTTGGTTCAATCATCTGGTTTAGTTTTTAAGCAGAAAATAATATTATATTTTCGTGACTAACATAACGTAAATATTTTCAGTGAAATAACCAAACTAATTAAAATAATCTTATAATGTATGCAAAAAGGACAGTCAATTTTATTTGATCAACATCCAATCTTTTAAAATAAACATAGTTCTTTCACAAATTAGCAAAAAATTTTACATTACACAAGAAACCTTAGACGCATGTTTTTTGCGTATGCTAAGCATTTTCTAAAACCTCGCACGTTTAGAGTCAGAAGAAAAACACCAAATGAAATTTTTGCAAACTGTTACTGGATTTATGTACTAGAAAGCATGCTGAATGAAATGATAGGTCACAATTTGGGCTTTGTCGAAAAAAAATCTGAGGTTGTGGTTGACATTTCTATGGAATGACCCTTTTGCATTTTATAGAATGGGGTATGAACTCTTAACGGTGTGTAACACCTTTTTTTTTCTTTTTTCATCACGAAATGCAGTAATACAGATGATTAAAACGTTTTATAGAAAAATAATTTTTGTTCTCGATATTTCTGGAAGCCAACAATTTTTTAGTAAATACCGTAAAAGAAGGTGACCAAAAAAGTATTGAAGATTTATCTGGAATTAACTATACACTTATATACCCACAACAGCAGAAAATGTATAATTTGTATTAAGAGAAACAAAACGAGAAATATGAAACTCAACTTTAACTTCTCCTCCCTTTTGGAACTAAAAGGAAAAGAAAACTAAACTCTTTTATCAAGGAAAAAATAAATTAAAAAAAAAGGTAAATAAAATCATTTTAACAGTTTCTCATGTCCCGGACTGAAGAACGTTTTGCATAGCTCAAATCAATATGTTAAATTATACCTCACGAAGCAAGTGCAGTAAAACCTAGGTGTTAAAAAGTTTTTGCAACTTTTTTTTGGAATGTTTAATTTTTTTATAAGTTGAAGAAAAAAAGAAATTAATTAAACGTTCAATATAGTATTTTTACTCCTAAACTCCCGACGAAATACATTATTTTGAAAGAAAGGATATTTATTTTTACTCAAAATGCGTGTGGTAATTAGAAAACATAAAGTGCTTAGCACTGCTTTATTTAATTACCTAAAACATTCTTCCGCCAAAAATATTAAAAATATTTACGGTCTTTTTAAAAAATAATATTTTTATCATTTTTATCTCGTACGTGTACATATTAATTAAATCTTATAATTAACGATTTTTTGTTTTGTAATTACTTTTAGTGCAGCTCTAGGGACATAATTATTTGTCAACCGAGAGTTGAAATTTCGTCCTCGTTTCAGATTCTAAAAAATAAAAGCATATCATTCCTTTTTCTTGTCTTTTAAAAGTTTACTTAGCAACATAAATTAAAAATAAATATATGGTGGCTCCAAAAAGTGTTCGTACACTTTGAAATTTTTTAGTAAAACAAAAATAACGCGAAACTGAATTCGAATATGAAGTCCAATATTTTTTCACATCATTTCTATGTCATTATAAATAAAACCCTGTAGTTTTTTCAAAATATTGACGGATCTTCCTTTTGAAATGTGTCAAAAAATGATGAAACAGATAAATAATACAACACAAAAGTCATTGTACACTAAAATATTTTCGAATAATTTCATGATTAAAATTTTCATGTGTCGTTTTTTATTATGTTTGCATTGTGTTGACCCTTAAAAACAATTTATCTTCAGTTTTTTGTTTATTTATTCCTTAATGTTGTGCTTATTACTTTAAAATGGCTAGTATTCGTAAAAAACCACAAACACCATTCAAAATTTATATTTTTTCCTCAGAGTAGTGGTGAATTGGTTTGACATTACTCGTCTCTAAATTAGTTATTTTATCCATTCCATTGTAAAGTGCTTGATAAAATGCTTTAAAAAAAAAGATTTGAACCGAAAACAAAGTAAGAAAAGGTCATCCGGGAAAGTTGACAAAGCGTGATCGCAGATTTACAGTTAAAAAAATTATGAAAAATACACATCTGTGTGCTGTAAAAGTTTCTTCAGATTTAAATAAAAATTTTTACATTTAATTTTCACCTAAAATTGTTCGCTAAGTTTTTAGCCATGCAAAAAAACAGAAAGCTTACGTTTTTCGTCGCAAAATCAATTAAAAATAAGCTCAAAAAGATTTGGAATTACGTCTTACTTACAGATAAAAATGAGTTCAACATTTTCGGTTAAATTGTTGTATAATTGTAAATAGAAGAAAAATTTGGAACTTTATCTTCAGATCTTAGTTGGACCAGTTAATCAGGACGGTGAAGGTGTTCTTGTGTGAAGGTGCATATCAGCATCAGCACTTGGTAGTTTGGAATTTTTTATTAAATAATGAATCATGCTGTTCATTTAAATATTGCCAAAACCAATTTTAAACTCTTAGCCAAAAATTTGGTTATCGGAAACAACTTTGTTTTTTTATCAAGATAACGATAAGAAGCACACGGTTTTCAACGTTTGCGTTTAGTGCCTCAAAAATTGTCCTAAAGTTTAGAAAATACTCCTTCAATCTCCAGATTTGAGCTTGAATGTAACATATTTAGAGATATCAGGAGACTAGATTACGAAAATACGTCTTCGAAAAAGGAGAGCTAGCAACAGTAAGACTCGAAGTGTGGTTGAACACTTACTCAGAAATTAAGCAAAAAAAAAAAAAAAGAAATCTATTCCGAGAAGTTTAAAAGGTGGTGTTTATAATGCATGATATTCTACTAAATAATAACTTAATAAAAAGTTAGATTATTCAATAATATATATACATTTTTTACAGTGTACGAAGACTTTTGTGAGATAAAAGTTCCGGCACCTTTTGGTTTTTGATTATTAAAAGATTAAGTTTTAATATTTAAAAAAAAAAAATCATGTAGTTTTGTTGAAAATTGATCATTGATCTTATAATTCAATACCTATTCCAAAATATTAATTCTAATCAACGGATAAGGTTCTATTTCAATGAAAGTCATAGGTGTATGAACACTTTTGGGAGCCACTGTCGTTATCATTTTTAAATATATATGTACACATGCTACGGTTTTTGTTCTAAAATACGTATAATCTATATAAATGTAAATACGAATCCGGTAAATTGGCAAGGAGTGAAAAAAAAAAACACAATTTCTTTCTTTCTTTCATTTTTTTTAAAAATGTTTTTTGACTTTTAAGTTTAGTTTCTCATTTACTTCATGTTTGTAATTCTTTATGTGAAAAATTAGAATTTTTTTAAGAAACATTTTTTTTAATTAGGCACAAACAAATTGCAACTGGGATTTTTGGTACATAAACAAAATGGTTAATAATACAAAACAAAAACATGAATTTAAAAAAAAAAAGCTATTAAAACATTAGTCTTGTTAAGACACTTATCATATCATGATTTTGAAAGAAAAAGGGCAAGATAGTTGAAACCAGATAATAGGTAATAAATATTTAAGTGTTGCCACTTCATTACTACTTTACTACTACTCACTTCTCTTCTGATATCAACTGTACATTTTGTATATTTATTTTCAGATTACGTTTCCTTTTCTGTCATTTTTTTTTTTTTTTTTGAGTTTTAAATGCATTTTAAAACCAAACCAAAATCTGTGGCAGGACAACCAGTGTGGGATAAGGTCTACTGTGCCCAACTCAGTTTTCCTGACCAGGGGCTCTGTGGTGTAAGGCAGATGTTCTTGTTACGTGGGCAGCCTGACGCGGAACCCCTAGTGTTTGATTCCCTAGTACGTTTGATACTCATTTTATCTCCCCACTGAAAGATGAACGGCTGAGTCAAACATACCCAACCCGGTAATAGAACCCAAGCTTGTGGCGTGGAGCGCGAAACGCTACTACTTAGCCACTGGCCTAGAAAAGCGTTTGCCTAGGGTTTCTTCTATAATTTTCTTGCGTATTTTTCTGTCTTTCTTTTTTTCTTTTTTTTTTGAGCAATCACGATTGCTTATTGCTTTCATTTGACTGTTTTTGACGTTCCTTCGATTTTTCCCACCAGCACCCTCCGCAGCATCACCGTCGACCGGTTCCTTACGATGCTGCACCTCTAGCGAAAACCGTCTCCAGGTTTCGTCAATATCCTACACTTACACGCATACATACACGCACCTACACACATATACATTGTACACCTACACACACATACATACACCTACACACACAAACACACACACACCTACACACACAAACACACACACACCTACACACATACACACACACTCATGCCTGCACACAGACACAAACATATAAGCCTACACACACATACACATACCCCCCCCCCACACACATACACACAACTAACCACACACTCATGCCTGCACATAGACACAAACACACATGCCTAAACACACATACACATACCCCCCACACACATCTACACACATACACACAACTACCCACACACTCATGCCTGTACACAGACACAAACACACATGCCTACCCACACACACATACCCCCCACACACAAACACACACGCTTACATATACACACACACTCGTGATTGCGAAAAACATAGTTTGAATTCAAAATGACAAAATTCAAATTAATTTTTCATTTTTTTTCCGTTTGTTTCTCTCCGCTTCATTGCTTACACTGAAAACTAAAGGTCAAGACTACACAACATTTCAAAGGAATGGATTTTTTCCAGCGAGACTTATTGACATTCACTTTTTGGAATGTTGTAGCAAATATTATATTGCAAAAAAACTTTTTTTATATTTGCTTGGATCTAAAAAAATAATTATCCGACTATATTCTATATTCAAGTATACTCCCCACATTTTCAAAAGTTGCATTTCCTTCCAGCTATGATAATAGCTGTTGTCCCAAGCAACTGGTACACCGTTATAAATTCCAATGTATCCGCTTCTGTTTTCACATGATTACCCTTTCTTGTTTAAAATTACAACTGAAAAACATTAGTTATTATTCAGTTTACACTAAAACAGCATATTAGTTGATCAATACAGAGCTTTTACGGAGAACAAATAAGTCCAAAACTTTTCGAAAACGCCTAGTTTATTTGTCTTATGGTGTGTGAAAAAATATGTATGTTCAACAGTCATTACATGCTTTGAAGGAGAAATATTAGAGCAATATTTTTCTTTCTCAACCGCTAATAGGAAATCGATTATGTTACAGTTCGTACCTTAACTCTATGTTTAAGTCCCTTTTATCTTGAACTTACTTATGAACATCATTTGAATACATTACTATTCGGATATAATACTAGTTTATACCTCACGTATTTAACTTGCGACAGCTAATGTATACACTGTTTATTAGACAAACGTCGTGATAATACTACGTAATTTACCGAGCAATGATGGCTCATTTAAAGTTCTCAGACGTATAGCAGAAAGTATTTTCTGTTTAACTTTTAATCAATTTTTTACGATTATTTCAAAATTACTTTTTTAGTTCTTTTCAACTGTCAATTCTTTTCAGTTCGCTACATACTCTATTGGACAAAAGTATTTTAAGTTTGACAAGTCTAATATTTTTTCCAACCATGAGACCCACAAAACATATTTTTGCCATTTAACTAATACTTCTTTGCATCAAAATGTTTAATTAGCTTAAAAAAAGTTGTGATTAAATTAAATTATTGGATATATGTAAATATTTAATTTCATGAAAATTAAATTATGGAAAACAAAATGTTCAGAATATTAGAAATTGGATTCGATTTCGGCTCCTATAAATAAATAAAAAAATAAATAAATAAAAAAATAAAGAAATAATAATTATGGGTAAAATGTCAAGTTACTGTGAACAGAAAAAAATGAGTGAAAATTATTTTGCTATCGGGCCACCTGTCGTTTGATTACAGTAAGTAATCGTTTTTTTAAATATGGAACCCACAAGGTTTTGCATTACTTCTTTCGTTATTTCATGGAGATAAATTTCGCTTATTGTTTCATTTAAAAAATCTGTTTAGTTTGAAAAATAATATATTTGGTGGCTTATATTGAAAAAATAATATATTCATTAGTACTGTAAGGTAGTCTTGCAATGGTATCAACTACGGAAGATCAAAAATGTGTACTATCTCAGAAAAACGAAAAATCCAAACCCAAAATGTACGTTCGGACTTATCATTTCTTCTAAAGAGTCAATATTCTAAGACTTCTAAAGATTTAACTCATTAAATCAGGTTTTTGAACATCTAGTGTACAAGGAGAAATTCCGGTCAGAAGGAAAAAAAAAGTACTTGAAAAAACGCATTTGGATGCTTGACTGACGGGGTCCCCCCCCCTCGAGTATCTTCTATTTTCAAACAAATATACCATCTGACTTACGGGATTTTGTACAAAAGGTGATACGCTATTTGAAACGTATATTTCAGCAACCACTAGATGGCGTAATTATTTGGTTTCCTTGAAAAATTTGATTGACAAGGCTCCTCCTCTTCCAGTGCCCTTCAAATGGTAAAAACGTATTCTATGATAGATGGCATAGTTGCCACTATGTTAAACTTTTGGGAGGGAGAAATTCTCAATTTACTAAATGGGGCTCCGAATTTTACCTAACGATAAAATACAAACATGTACACTAGAGTGTACAGCAATAAAAATTTGGGACATCGTATTCTCTACAAGCCTGCGATTACTACAATATGGTGTAGTAAAATTAAGGGGAAAAAGAGGTGAATTGGTTAATGTTTTGAAATGTGTTTGGCAATGTAAACCATGGTCATTTTAACAGTTGTTGGCCGTTATGGATAGATTTGAAAATTACATTCAAATAAAATAAGATACATGGGTAAATTCATTTTTGGAAGATGTTCATCAATGTTCTTACGTCAAATGACCTATTTGGTAGTTCTAGAGTTAAAACAAGTAAAATTCACATTCTAACTACAGTGGCCGCCGCTTATATGAACCACATTCGTTCTAAACAGTTTTGATTCCATAAAGCGGCTAATTCAAAAAACTAGATTTTATTCTGTTTTTGGCAATTTGGTTTATTAAAGCAGCTGATTTAATTAACTGTCGTCTACTATACTTTTAAAAATTTGAACGCATTTCGTTTATGCATGCTGAACAATCAATATTTTTTATTGTTCGGTAATTTTAATACACATAAATATATCGTTTCTCATATATTCGAGGACATATAAGTTTGCTCAATATTGCATTTAATTAGTATGTAGGGGTCAGATAACTATTCTGTGATTGAACTGTCACTGGTTACCAGAGAGCATATAAACTTTTAAATGAATCTGATCACACAAAGAGTGTGAAATTGAATTGCAAGATTTCAGCGAAATTGATAAAAGGATTAAAAGTAGAATTTTCGGGACGAATTTCTATTTCATAATCTACGCTTAAACTTTTGAACAAAGGCTAAAATGGTTATAATGTTATAGTTAGTGACAGATTCAAATAACACTGGGGCACAAATTAATTAACACTGTTACACAAATTTGTTGCAGAATGATTTTGCCATAGTCAACAAAATCATTTGAGGTTACATCTAACATTTAATGATGGAAGATTGATGGTAAATTTTAGATTTTGGCACAATGGCAAATATTGGGCAAATTATCGTTTCATTCCGGCAAGATAGGCGGTGCCGAAAATATTTACCATCCAGAAAGTCTTAGTATTATGAGCATATTATTTTACACACACTTACTGGGGTATGCAGGTGTAAGTACTGATCCAAATAGAACTGCTTGCAGTTTCCACGAGTTGTTGAGCGATAACGCGCAGGGGGCAAAAGCCCCCTAGTATTAGCTAAAAATACAGAAAAAAATGAGTATCAAATTTTTGAAACATGTAGTTAGGCTTTGAAATAAAACTTTGTTTAAAGAAAAATCTGAAAATTAAGATTTTGTGATTTTTTTTCCATAGACTAAGAATGTACGAACAAAAATTACCTGAAAAAAATAGATTAAATTCTCTGGAGTGAAGTTCTACTTCATTTAATAACTTGCTCATGACAGCTAGAAAAATCCAACACTTAACAAAGCAATACGAAATACAAGAAAAATATCCAATAACTTTTCATAGGGTTACATTAGTATCTTTTCCCCAATTTCAAATCTGAAATTAAGAACTACTGAGAGAAAAATCAAATGCAATTTAAGAATCAACGTTTGCTGCTTTGTTAATGTAAAGATTCTCGAAGGTATATGTATAGCAATTATGAAACAAATCTTCGCAAAGGGAAACTTTTTTCAAATTCTGAAACAGAAACAAACTAGAAATTGCAGAAACAGGAACGCTCCAAAACTATGTCATTAATCAAACAAAAAATACTTATCTTAATTAAGAGAGACTTTGGAGGAAGTTTAGAAGTCATGTTTTAAAATTTGCTTGAACGAAATGCATCAGAAACTTCGCTTAAAGGCATACATCATGAAATTTTTGGATGACTTTAAGCTAAAATATCTTTTATTTCGGCTGTAAATGTTACAAAGTTTTGCTTTCAACGTAATGAAAAATTTATAACTACGGCCAATGCTTATTATTGTAAATGATATATATATATATATATATATATATATATATATATATATATATATATATATATATATATATATATATATATATATATATATATATATATATATATTTATATATATATATACATATATATATATTCTTTTCAAAATTTTCAAGAGGGGAAAAGGGTTTTCCCAATTTTTATTGATAATAAGGTTACACTTAAAATGAGAAAACCGTGCTGTTTTTTCAGCGGCATTTTGCTGCATTAACACAAGTGAAATCTTTAGTACCGTTACTTAATGTGACATTTTCAGCTAGTTTTCTATTGTACATACTTATTGTGGTAAGATCTAGCTAATATAGATAATCTTAATTTTGAAAAAAAATTGAACTCAAAAAAAGAAACATACCATCGTCTAAATTGCTTTTATTATTGTTCTAGCTTTTTTTGTTTTCATTGTTGTTATTTTTGTTATTATTATTATTAAAACAATAATAATAATATAATAATAATATTATTATTATTAAAATAATAATAATAATAATATATTATTATTTTTATTATTATTATTACTAGTAGTATTACTATCGTTATTATTCTTATTCTTACTGTTATTGTGATCATTAGTATTATCACTATTATTATTATTTTGCTTAGTTGTAATGTTAAATACTAGTCTAAAATCTATCCCGAAAAATACAAGTAAGGGACAGATGTACGTTTATTATTACTTATATCCTTTTTTATATATATACTACTATTCTACTACTATACTATCCTAGTACTCTTCTACTACAACTGGTTGTTGTTTTGTTTATCAGTAATGCTAAACATTGGTCTAGAATTTACTTAAAAGTTCCAAAAAAATACAAGCTTGAGACTTTTTTTTTTTGCTAAAAGAAAATATAAAATTGTCGATCCCAGATGAAACAATATAGTTCTTTGGAATAACAAAATTAAAAATACATTAGAAATCTTAACTTAGTGAAAAATTTTCCAAGTGGAAAAGGCAAAATCATTCTTTCATATAACCGCAAAATAATGCTTGACTACGTTTTGGGATTTTTTTTCCTATGAATGAGAATAATATCAAGTTATCTAATGTTTCTATAGTAAGCTGTACGTTGCATCTAATGCAAATTACAGCTTATTACATATGCATTAAACAATGATTTATATTGTTGTATGTCATGTTTTTGTTGATATTACTATGTGTGTAAGTCGTGCTTATGTTCATTTTCATTCCTACTTGAGAAAATGGGACATAATTTGGCCTTTTCTCGATAGTTTTGTAAATTACAGTTTATGGGAAAAAACACGCATTTTTTAGCTTTCTTTTATCTTTTTTGTTTCATTGTCTAGTGTAAGTTTTGCATAATGATGCGGATCTTCAGAGTATACTAAAAACCGATATTTTAGCAGTCAAAATGATAACCTGTAACTTGTTCAGGGATAGATTTGAAAATCATACTTTTTTGTGTTAAGGAACAAGGAAATCAAAAAGTGCATTTACCACCAAGCACTGCATTTATTTCTAAAATACAGGACCGTTAACAATGGTTTTACTTAAGAAGTATACTGAAGCTTAGTTTTAATTTAGCTAACAAATACTGATTTACTCTGTTCCATGCATACATAAAGAAATGAAGCAAATGTTTGCAGTTTTATAATGAAAACACTAAAGAAACTCGAACCAGAAACGTTTTCTGATTACATGATACCCAAACTTCTTTGCTGGTATTTAAATGCATTTGGGATAAATTTGAGCTTACGAGAATTTGGATGGATGACAAGCAGCAAAAAATTACCATTTAACTCCTTAGAGTCTTGTGGCTTATGGTTCAGATTAATTCTGCCCCATGTATATTTATCTTTTACGTTAGCTTATAGCTATTACAAGATTCTACATTTACCATTTTTGTTAACTACAGTGACTGATATAGCTACATTTGTTATATCCAACGATATACTTTATTACAGAAGAAATGATCTCCATTTCTGCTTTCGGAGTTTAAGTAAACTACCTAATAGGCATCGTGGAAAAAATCACAAAAACGTTTTCAAACAAACGAACAGCATGGTGGTAATAGCTGCCATTAATTTTGTTGTATACTTTACATTTGCTACGTTCCTTCTTTTAGCTTCTTCGAGCACAGCATATGTATCAGAAGTTTCGGAGAACTACTTCGAAAAATATTCGTTATATATCAATATAGCTGACTGGGGATTTTTTGCGTTGTATATTTATGGTGGCTTACCTGCACATATTATTTTATATGCCTATACATGCCTATGCTTACAAAGTGAACTTACAAGCATCAGCAAATCGTTGCAGAAAATTGCTGCGAAGAAATATATTTTAAAAACGGTACGAAAACAGATGTTTGTTTATGTTTCGACGTTAAGAATAATTTCTGTTGCCGATTCCATCTTTAACCTTGTTGCTTTGTTGTGGTTGAACAAAATTCTGATTATTACCTGTGGGAATGCGTATGCTATTTTTGCAGGTTCTTGGTTCGTAACTGAAACATCTGATCAAATTTTTATCATGTATGGTATATTCTTTGATATGACTCATCTATTCATAATATGTGTATTTGGAGCTAAGGTCGTGAACGGAAGGGTGGAAGTTATGCGTTCGATTACAGTTATGTCAGGTATGTTTTCGCAATTTAAAGAAGCTACCAGCAATGAAGTTAATACATTTCTAGCTCTTGTCAATTGTTCAAATGTTAACTTAACGGCCGGGAAAGTATTTGTTCTTGATATGCAAATTGGTGTTACCTTGCTAAGTGTTATTGCTTCTTACGCCGTTATTGTTTATCAAATGAACGCTGCAAAATGAGGAGAATTCTTGGACAAATTATAGCTCTTGTCAATTGTTCAAATGCTAACTTAACGGTCGGGAAAGTATTTGTTCTTGATATGAAAATTGGTGTTACCTTGTTAAGTGTTGTTGCTTCTTACGCCGTTCTTGTTTATCAAATGAACGCTTTAAAATAAGGAGAATTCTTGGACAAATTATAGCTCTTGTCAGTTTTTCAAATGTTAATTTAGCGCCTGGGAAATTATTCGTACTTGATATGAAAATTGGTGTTATCTTGTTGAGGGTTGTTGTTTCTTACGTTATAACTGATTACCAAATGAGAGCTCCAAAAATAAGGAATATTTTGGAAGAAAAGATAGTTGTATGAATATGATGGAACAGAATAACTGTATAATAATGTTGAACAAATTTTGGTTTTTGTTAAAAATAATGTTTTTCTCTCAAAAGGTGTATTGATGAAAAAACATCATTAAAGTTTTTAAAAAGTGTCTGAGTTTTTGGTTAATAAACCGCTGATTGAGTTCAATACTAAGGCATGTGAAAAAATACGGAATATTTTGAAAGAATAGATAGTTGTATGAATATGATGGAACAGAATAACTGTATAATAATGTTGAACAAATTTTGTTTTTGTTAAAAATAATGTTTTTCTCTCAAAAGGTGTGTTGATGAAAAAAAATCATTAAAGTTTTTAAAAAGTGTCTGAGTTTTTGGTTAGTATAACGCTGATTGAGTACAATACTAAGGCATGTGAAAAAATACGGCTTTGATAAAAACGCATTTTATTTATTTAATTATTTATTATTATTATTAATTTTTTTGTGCCGAGAGAAATAAAATTAACGAGTAAGCAGGACGAAAATCAGCCTATATTATCTAAAACTATTTGAAGTAGGATTTGCTTTTTGTTATATATCTTTACAGAAATTTCAAAATCTTTTTGAGAGATATAATATCGAATTAGAGCTAAAATAATTTCAGTTGACTGATACTGAATCTTGGACACATAATTTTGGGCTCAGTATCACAAGATTTAGTTTTATTGCAATAATTTTAGAAGAACATGCACCTCACTAGCACACGTTTGAAAGCAACTTAACAAGACAAATTAAAATTATCTTTAAATGTTTAAAACGCAAAAACATATTTAGGAAAAAAAGTCAAATTGCAAGCAGCAAAATTTGGATATTAGTTTAACAAAGGTTTTACTAGTCGCAGAAAGCAAACACAGAGTTTGATGTTTTAAAAAGTAGTGTTTGTTTCCCTTTCTTTCTCTTTTTTTTTGATAAAAAAAGAGAAAATAAGAAAGCTTTGCTTTATTTTACAAATGCTTGACTCTGAATCATCGTTGCAACGAAATAGAAAGCAAACTATTGTTCTCTAGAACCTTGAAAAATTTCAAAACATTAGGATATTGATGAGCGATTTTCCTTACATTGCACTTCATTTTATGCAGGAAGTACAAGTTTTTTGTCGATAAAGAGGGACTTCTTGTTGGGTCAGACGTCCTTAAATGAGGTTACTGTATTATAAAGGACTTCTCTGATTAAAAAAAAAAATGTACAATGATGTACATAAAATTGTAATTTAACAACTTATGCTTTTATTTTGTGTTACGGTATGGTATCGATAATCTTTTATGCCATCTTTAATAAATACAAGGGAAATTATGTTTCTGTTTTCAATATAATTATGTTAAAATACTTTTAGTTGTTTATTTTGGAATAACGAGAGTAATCAACACTTAAAGATGTTATCGTCCGGAAATGTTTTCCTTCCTGCATTTGTAAAATCTATAATCACTCAAGCATAAAAAAAGCAAAAGCATGCGTGTGTGCGTGACTAAGGATTTGAGTTTGTTTTCCTATAACTAAAAACTGTTATAACTAATCTAAAGTCCATGTGTAAATAAGCTGTAAGTTAAATGTAATGCAAATTGCAACGCATTATATAAACGTTAAATAATTTGAATTTACATGTTGTATGCTACGTAATTGTTGTTATGAGATGTACAGAAGTAATAATAATATCCTTTCTACTTAAACAAGTCAGATATATTTTGACCTACTATCGATATTTTGCAAATTACACCGTAAGTAATTAGTTTAAAAAGAAAAACACGGCTGTTTTTTAACTTTGCTTTCTGTATTTCATTTAATTGGCTAGGGAAAGTTTATCGTATGGATGATACAGTTTTTAAAAGTAAAAGACTGTTTTCAAAAAGTTATGAGAAAAACTAAAACTTCACATGTTTTCAGAGAAATTTAACAGTAACGAAATTCTAATTTTTCGTGTACGGAATCAACCAACTCAATGCAGTATACTAACACTTTTATTGCTGGCATGTTTGTTATGTTTTTACCCAAGAAAAATTACCGATGCATGGTTAAAATTCATCTACTAAAGCATAGATTGTTGGTGTTAACGTATAAATGATAAAGAAGATGCTTGCTGTTTTTCAAAAGAAACTTATAAAGCAATTCGAGTCAAAAATGTTTTCCGACTATATGATGCCAAAACTGCTCAGTTGGTACTTAGATCTCTTTGGAATAAATGTAAATCCATCAGAATTTGCCTGGATGAGAAACAGAAAGAAACCCTTGTTCCCCTGTTTAGGGACATTTTGCACGTGGGTCAGAATAGTATTGCCCCACATATACTTATCTTTTACATTGGTTTATAGCTATTACACGATGATGCATTTGCCCTTTTACTTTACGACAGTGATTGATGTATCCACTTTTGTTTTGTCCAGCGATGTACTTCATTATCGTAGGAAAGACCTTCAGGCCTGCTTTAGGAGCTTACACAGACTACCTAACAAAGACCGTGAAAAAAATCAGAAGAAGATTATCAAGCAAATAAATATTATGATAGCAATTGCTTTTATTAATTTTACTTTGTACTATGCATACTCGATGTATCTCTTACTTACCTCTTCGGATACTGCATACGTATCAGAAATCACAGATTCAGACAGCTACTTTGAAACATTTTCGTTGTACATCAATATAATTGACTGGGGATTTTTTTCGGTGTACATATATGCTGGAGTACCTGCTCATCTTATTTTATATGCCTATGTATGCCTGTGCTTACAAACCGAGCTTAGAAGTATCAGCAAATCCCTGCAGAAGATATCATCAAAAAAGTCAATTTTGAAAACAGTGCAAAAACAGATGCCTGCTTATGTTTCAATAATAAGAATAATTATTGCTGCCGATTCTGTGTTCAACATCGTTGCTTTGTTATGGTTAAACAAAGTTCTTCTAATTACTTGCGGAAACGCCTATGACATCTTCACAGGTGCCTGGCTCGTTACTGAATCATCTGATCGAATATTTGTCGTTTATGGTCTACTTTTTGATTTGACGCATCTTTCCATAATATGTGTATTCGGAACTAAAGTGGCAAACGGGAGGTTAGAAGTTATGCGTTCGATTACGATTATGTCAAGTATGTTTTCGCAGTTTAAAGAATCTACTAGCAATGAAGTTAATACGTTTCTAGCTATTGTCAGTTGTTCAAATACCAATTTAACGGCAGGAAAAATATTCATTCTGGATATGCAAATTGGTGTTACCTTGATAGGTGTCATTGTTTCCTACGCTGTGGTCGTTTATCAAATGAGTGCTCCAAAATGAGGAATATTTTTGAAAGAATCGATATGTGGTTTAAATGTTTTAAAAACAACAACTTTAAAACAATATTGAACATATTTTTTTTAAATAGTGTTTTCCCGAAAAGGGCTTATGATAAAAAAACATTCAAGGTTTTGAAGTTTCATGAATTGTAACCCTTTTTTAGTTGATGTAGATTCATTTGACTGACAGTGATGAGTTATGGATACTTAGTTTTGAGGTACGTATGATACGATTTAGTTTTATTACTAATATAATGACGAAACGAGCGCCTCCTCCGAAAACACTAAAATGCGCAAGGGTAGATTGATCTCTAGCCAAACTCTAATCGTACACAGTTACAAAATTTATTCATTTAATATTTAGTGTTATAGTCATAGCGTTACTTAATTGCAGACATTAAAAGTTATATTTAAAAACGTGGTTAATAAATAACGCTTAATAATGCTTAAAAGTATTTTAACATATTTTGTTTATACAAATTCATTTAAATGCTGAAAACAACTACGCCTCGTGAAAGTTTTACAAACAATATTTGACACATTCAACGGTGTCTTCGTTTTCTTCTACTATTCATCATCTTTTGATACAAACTCATCTCCAAAGTATCCACTCTCCTCAATTTTTACCTCATATTAACTGAAAGTTTTCGTTATTGAAAAACTCTTCTAAAAAAACAGCCTTATTTTCTTCATTGACAAATTTTTCATCTGATTCAAAGTCAGTAGAGAAATTTCTAGACGGTTAATTTATCTTTTGGATGGAATTGCTATTTTAATAATTAGGTCAACATTTTAGTTTCGACCATAAAGCAACTGACGGATCGTTTTAGGCAAGTTAACTGGTTTATCTTTTGAGCATACGGTAAAAATAATGAGTTCATTTAGTGACCTTACTTGACCTAAGTGTTAGGCAGAGTACACATAATGTACCTAAAATACTTAAGCTACTAAAAGCAGGCGGGTGTGGAGATGATAATCAGTTACAGATAAGAAAATAATGGGGTGACTAGGGCAGAAACTACAATTTTGCAACAGCTTGGAGTCCTAAAAGGAACACCGATGGTTCTTCAGGATAAAATGTAAATACAAAACACCTTGTTTTGATGAATAAATTCCATAAGTATTTTCATTGATGCAGATCAAGGAAACAAAATACAGTCAGAAATGTATAAAAAGATAACTAAGTAATATTTTACTCAATTGAAACCTATCCTTAAAAACAATAGAGTTATATAGTTTCATTAACGTTAACTGTTATGATTACTACTTCAATAGACCTTTGTACGAAAAAAAAAAATCTTATTGCTGCAGAAACTGTTACACTTGACAAGAGTTGTACAAGTAATTGATTAAAGACTTTTGTAATTTGCTCAGTAAGCAGTAAAATGTCTTATTTGTTTGAATGCAAAAATATTTCCATCTTGCAATTAATTTCTTATTCTGTATTAACTTTTAACACTCTTTATGTCCTCTTCTTGCACAAGTATTTATATGTTCATATGTTCACTGCAGTCATTACTGCAAATCTCAAAAATTCTGCATGGACTTGATACGTATGTATAATATTAAACAATATTTATGTACTTCTCGATTGTACAAGTATCAAAACCGTTGTTTGTGTTTAAAATAAATTTTTAAAAATTTAATCCTGCTTTGTTATTTTTTTTACATGCATGTACAGTGCTGGCCAAATTATTAGACTAAAGACATTTTTTGTTTGTTTTTTGTGCACTATTTGTACTAAAATACTATTTACTTTGCAATTAAAGTACAGTACATACTGTACACTGATTATTACGTTATTTTAGCATAATTTAATGTTTGCAGGTGGCAGCACTGTCAGCTTTGTTTATGTTTTTTTGTTTATCTACCTACCAGGATAATAACCTCAATCAGCTTAAACAGTTCACTACTTCTTTTTATTAGTGTGTTCTGTTATATTTAAAGATAGTTTTAGGTAATCAGTGAGTATGTGCATGTGAGTATATATAATGGTGAGTATAAGCAATTTTTTACCTCATTTTTTAAAAAGTTAAGAAATGGTGTAAGCCTTGTGAAAAGTATGCCAAAAAGACATAAAATGCTCATCAAGAACAAGGGAATGCATACTAAATATTAGATAATTATTTCACTGTTCGTTAATGTGTCTATAGTTATGTAATGAATAAAGAATTTGCTTTTACAACAGTTTTAGTCTAATAATTTGGCCGGCACTGTATTTATTGTATTTATTATCATTTATTTAAACTCACCTGTCTCTATACAACTACTTTTAAGGTACCACAAGCTAGTGTCACTGAAGATGTCTACATTATCATACTGGGAACTATTTACATCAACGTAACTTCAAATAAAAGGACTGTGTATAGCCTCTTGTTGTATTTAAAAAAGAATGAATCTTTTTTTTTTTTTTTTAAAGGGATAAAATTGCCAACAGTGTAAAATTCACAATAACTTATAACCAAGTTTTTAGTTATTGCTAAAATTAGGCACGGTGTTGAAAAAGTTATTTATTGGAGATCTAATAGTGTATTTTTGACATAAGGAGAGAAAAAAAAGGAACGGTTTCTTCTTTAACCAATGTTTTGAAAATTAATTATCATTGAAAAAAAGAAATGCTCTGTCTGAAAAAGGCTATTGTCTTGTAGAACATTAAAAAATAAATAAATACATAAATAAATAAATAAAACAAATCAGGGAGCATTACGAATTTGAATCTGTTGTTTTACATTCAATGTATATGTTTGTTGATCAAACTGATAAGTTTTAACGAGAAAAAAAACTATAAGTTTTATACCAGTACTTATTGCATAAAAATTCCCTTTCTTCATATTTCTCAGTGTCTACCTTGTTCCATCTTTACAAAGGATATAAGGAAAGGATATTAACCACCTAGGGATAATACCTACTTCCTGTTGATCTTTATCAGATTACGTAATGTATTTAATAAGTCATACGAATACAGGTTCCATAATAAATGATTTTTCTCTTTGTCCTTTTTTATCAGTAATATTGTCACCATAATGATTCTTTACCATCTTTTAAATTTTAGGGTAAAAAAAATGACAATTTTTTGGAGTAACTGCGAATAAATGTTTAATTCTCTGCTAGATAAGATAAGAGAATTTTAAGTGAACATAATTAGTGATTTCAGTAAATGGTATTTTTGCAAAAACAAATTTTACATTTTCATATTCAAAAGTATTTTATGAAATTCCTTCACAACTATGCATTATTTCTAATTATAATTCCTCTAGTAGTAAACAGAAGAAAGAATATTTATTCTACAATTTTTAACCTTGGTTCCCTTAACTATGATATTGTTGTGTAGGAAAACAAATGTTATTAACGGAGCTAGTTATAATCTTATCTCTTACTGAAGTACAATTTAATAGGGTTCGAGAAATAATTTAATCTATACGACATAATTTGCTATTTTTTAAATAAGTTCAAGTTTGTTTTGACTATTCGCTATAACCACGCATTTTCATAACTCTTGAATTTGCCCATGTTGTGACGATATTCACTACTATAAAGCCATTAACACATTCAAATATTATTTATCCTTTTATTCGTTTCGATATTTTTAAAAACATTTTATTGCAAATATCTTAACCAAGTTTTATCTTACGTCTTTATTTTTTATTCGAAGTATATTGAAATATGAAACTTATTTTTCTTTTCTAAATAATTATGATTGCCGAGTTTTGGTGAATTCCACTGTTTTAAATGGTGCTGATACATTTCAAAAACTTTTGGAGTATGGATGTTCGTGTGAATGTCTGTACATCAATACATTTTCTTCTGTGAGTTCTTATTAAAACGGTAAGGCACTAAATGGAATGATACTTGGTTATAAAGAAGGATTTTAACGATGGCTATTGCAATTTGCTTTTGGCAAAAATAGCTCTAAAACGCACGGGGCAGTCCACATATTTAGTCTTAGAAGTTTCCGCTTTATCTCAAGAAGTAAGTATAGAGGTAAACAAAAACTATACGCAACCTTAGACGAAGTAACTAGGGTTGATTTGTTTTGGAGAAAATAGCTCCTGGTGGGTAGGTGGATATATCATTTTCCTCTTAAATGTTACTGCTATTTTTTTAAAGTAATGCCAGACTTAACACAAAAGTTTTCCTGCATATCAACGCCAATTGAACTCGAAATGATCAATTTCTCACGTCCAAACCTTCATTGATGAGTTTTTCCTGATAAAAGTTTCAAGTGATAAAAAAAAGATATTTAAAAGTTTGAGTTAAAGACGCAATTAAACACAGAGTTTGAACAAAAAAGAAAAAAAAAAATGAGCACAAAACATCTAGCATCTAGCCTCTGGAATTAGATTGAATTTTAACATCGTGGATTCAAATTATGGTTTTCACTATTACGAATTGCGATAGGACTTTCTTTGTTAGTTTCTTGTTCAGCTGCGAAATGAATTCAAGACGTCAAAATTTACATTATTGCTAGTGGCTGGATGCTACATGTTGTGTAATGGATGTTGGAAGTTGTGTCCTGAATGGCTAGATGTGTGCTGGATCTATGGTAAAAAGACATTATTCCAAAATACTCAACACGTGGCTGTTTTTGTCTATAGAGAATTAGGTAAGGTCAAGAGAACTAAATATGTATAAAGTCAATTCCTGGACAAGGACGAGAATCTGGAGGAACAGGAGTAGTCAAAGGGGTATCTTCTTCCCGCTTAACTGCCCTGAAGGCACAGCCCGCGCGGTGGCCAGTGACTTCAAAGGGGATAGGGCATCAACTACCGTCAAGTGAAAACAATGAGCAATAGTAATTTCCAAAAGAAGACAATAAAGACATAGAGAACAATAGTTCAAACTACCATTACTTCGATCCATCCACGGTTGAAACTGAAATGATGCAATGTGTATACATACATACATACATACAAAAATACATGCATGATAATTCCCTATCTTCACCCTACGTAAAGCATTTACCTTTGTCCAGATTTTCTTTTATAGATCTAAACATTTTTTGTATTTTGGTATAACGTTCTTTTGCCATTAAGAAGCTTATAATTGCTATTGTCAAAAAACCATATTGATATAAAAAGGATTTTGAATTTCCATGTTCTCGTTGTAAAATGAATTGCTATTGAACAAAACATTTGTTTTAAGAACTGTGTTCACATTTATTATAAAACAAGCTACGATTTCCATTTATTGCACCCCATTTTTTAATTTACTTTACGTCAAAATATCATAAGGACATAACATCCTATTTTGAGCAAAATAATAAACTTAATCTTCTTCTAGGCGTTCTTTTAGACATATAATGTTGATACAAGTATCAGAGGCGATGATATTAAAGGAGAAAGTAATCTCACGTGGAGACTGGGGCGCTTGATTTATTAAACACATGCCAAAATCTAATAAAGATCAACAGGAAGTAGGCATTACCTGCGTCATGTGCTTAATATATTTTCCTAGGTGGAGATAAGCTTGTTCTCTGAACGAGGGTATCTAGAAATTGCATCTTCGTCATATAAACTATGAGCGAAATAATATTAACGCAGTTTGATGAAACGTACTATTTTTTTTGTACGGTCAGCTTTCGATGCGTTTATTTTTAATATCCAAATGAGAGTTTCCATAAGGACTTTATAAACTCATGCATGTCACCATTACTTATTGGCATTTGGTGATGTTTATGAATTTGTCTTGCTTCTGAGCTGACGCAATTTAATTTAGAGTCGATCCCTAAAAATGAGTTTCCTTTAACATTTAATTTTATTTCTAAACCAAAAATGAAATTTTCAGAAGCATTACTGCGGTCTTGCTTATCTCAGTCTGTTTTAGTGCATCAAGTTTCATGTGCGGCATGAGGTAAGAAAATATATTTTAATTTTAACAAACTTTAATTTTTAGTTGTATTTTTGTAAGCATAAACGTTGTAGATAAACATTAAAACGAAAAAATATTTTAACTTATGTTTCGTTTTAAATACATACAGATTGGTAGGTTTCGAAAGCTATTTTCTGCTAAAGAGTCAAAAGAAAACATTGCTACCTAATTTTTATTTATTTATTTTTTAAACTTCTCAAACACAAATTTTGCAAAATAAGAAATATACCCTTCAAAAAGCAAATTGCAGATTATTGCATTTGCATGTTTCGGCGTTCCTCCGTAAGCTCATTTTTTGCATTGAAAAAGGTGTTCCTTGTAACGCCGAAACACGTGTCTGTAGTAATCTGCAATGTGTGTTTTCGACGTTGTTTGTAGCAATTTTATTTTTTAGCACAATGGTATGTATTTAACTGATATATTCTTCGGTTTTACCTAAAATTTAATCTTGATATTTTATTAATTTTTTTTTTAATTGTCGTAACATTAAAACACATACATAACCTGTAAACAAATACATGAGCATTTCAGTGGTAATATTGAATTTAGAAGATTTTTTTTTCAATTTTAATTAAATAATTCTAAGCTCTACTTAGCAAGTAATATGTTTAAAATGAAATTTGTAAAAAACAAAAATAATCCGCAGTTCAATTTGTGAAACATATAATATATATTAAATGATGAATTATTGCACCCGATTATTTGCACAAACTAGCTATACATGATTTTAATTAATACTCCCCAAAGTAATATCACGATTGCTATACGCAATATATAAAAGAAAGATATCATTAACGGAAAAAAAATTAAAAAAAAAAAAAAAAACTTTCTAAAAGTTGATTATATCAGATAATTTATTAAAACTCAAGGCTAAAAAATGAGGGGAGAAAGTTTTATTTGAAAAAATATTATTACTCAACGGTGTTTGAATATCACGCTTTGATGCCCCATGAAACGTTAATTAGCTGAAAATTAATTAAGGATGCATGCTCTGTCGCGTTACGAGTACATTGGAACTTTCCTTTCCTTTATTTTATTTACTCTTTTTATTACGTTAAGAGAAACATATGAAATGATAAAAAATAATATGTTATTATAACTTTATTATTTTTATAATTTATCAATACTAAATAGAATGTAATAAACAGCTTGAGAAAAATACTTTTGCAAGACATTTCTAATTAGCTTCTATAAAGTTCGATGTTTATTGTATAGCAAAATTTCAGAATGATTTAAACATTCATGGAACAAGAATTTTTTTGCGGGTGGAGGGAGGGCGGCGGATGTTGATAAATCCTTACAAATATGGGGAGGCAAGGGTTGGCAACATAAAACGCCCATAGCATTGGAAAAGAGTTTGATTCAACTTTATTTTAACTTTGCCTCTGAATCAATGTGTGTACAAACTGATGATAAAGTTATGAGTTTTAAAAATCTGTTGAAACCAACAGTGGAAAATATTTTACGTATCGTTTATTTGTTTGCAATTTATGAAGCATACATTATGCCTTCATTTAAGAAGGGTTTCAAATAGTAAAGTAACAAACCCATGCTGCATAAAAAAATATTTAGGAATTGCAAAAATACATGAAATGAAAGGAGGCAAATGTACAGACTACTTCTATACTCAGTCACCATAGTTATCGAAGTATTTTTTCCAGAGATTCATCCAACCCGCTATCGTTCTTCTTAATGGTATATAAGAAATATAATTTCTTCAAACTATTAAAAAAGTCATGAAACTGTTTACTAAAATAAGAAATAAATTGCTCATTGAATTATTTCTTTAAAAAAAAAGTTTGTAAACATTACCAATATAAACTAGATAAATAGAAATTATTTCTTAGCAAAATATTATAACGGTAATTCTTTTGTTGAGTTATAGCAATGAACAAATAGGGAAGGAAACGTGGTAAAAGTGCTTTGCTTCAGTTAGTTAAAGTGTTTCGAATTAAGAAAGTCATTGGCGTATGAAATAAAAACTACGTAAATATCGGAAAATTATCATCCGAAACTATAAAATACAAAAACAAAACCCTCAAGATACGAATTTATTAGTTTTTTTTTACATGAAGTTTCAAAGACTTTATTTGCTAAAACATTAACTTCAGCTTTTCTAATTGACATTAGACTTCGAACGAAGTAATACTAGAGAAAAAAAAGTGAAATTGTCTCTTCTTCTGCTCTCAAAATAAGAATCTAATGTGAATAATTTACTTAAAAAGAAACATAAAAACCCCTTCTCCCAAAAAAATATTGCGAAGAGGACACACCAATGCAAAAAGAAATGTGATACAAAATTATCCAAAATTTAAAACAGTAATTAAATTTTAAACTAGTAATCGAAAAAGCACAAAAAAGTGTCAGGAGAAAGAAAAAAAAAATCATTACGTCCTCTACTAAAATTAAATATTAATACATAAAAACATATTATTCGTTATTAGTTAGAAAAATGAAATGTTTTTTGAAATCCCTCACAAATTTTGTCTCCTTTAAGCAGTCAGTTACTGGTCATAATCCAGGACTAAGGAACAACTACATGCAATATACCGACAGCACTGTTATGGCATCTAGCGACTGCTGTTTCGTCCTTGATATGGACTCGGACGGCAAATGACTGCTCAATACCCAAGCTTTGCTTTCAATTGACAAGTTAAACAGAACTATTGCAGCTGACTCAAGCTGTGCCAAATGTACTTTAGCTACCAGTTCTTTTTTTGCACAGCTTTAATAAATTGACATGATTGCTTTCATCTCGGTAATTAACTTCTCCAGACTGATGAACACATATAAAGACGAAACTGTAGTCTTTAGATGCCACAGCTGTGCTTTTGGTACATTTCATGTATTTGTTAAAAATAATTTCCGAAACATTTTTCCGGAAAAATTCTTAGTATCAATGTAGAATAGTTACAAAATGCTCATTTAAAAAAATCAACCAAACATTTTAAATTTGAATGGGGGGTTTGGGTGATAATTTACTGTTTAATACCCAAGCTTTGCTTTCAATGAACGAGTTGAACCGTAGCTGCGGACTCTGGCTATTGTGATAAGTATATTTTAGCTACCAGTTTGTCGGCACGATCAGCTTCAATGAAATGACATATCCCCACGGTTCGGTTATTGACTTCTCCAAACTGATGAGTACATAACAAAGACGAAACTGCCGTCTCTAATTTGCATAACCGGGATGTCAGTATATTGCATGTAATCTTTGAAACTCTTTAACAGAAAAAATCTTTAGGACCAAAATAGATCATTTACAAAACGTAGTTTGTTTTTAGAAATGACCTAAAAATGTTTAAAAAAGAAGGAAATTAATGTTATCGAATAAATATTCACTAAGCCTGAGCTTAATACATAAGAATCTACAAAGTACCAGCATGTATTAGAATTAAGGAAAATAACAGCAATGTTATGGCTAAGAAATACGAGGAACCCACCTCGAGTAATAAAAGATTCGATGTCCGAATTAGTGACCCAGAAACAACCCACAATCAAGCTTCATTAACCAATTCTCCTTTTTCCCGAGAACTCCTCTATTTTGTTCCCTTTCATCTAAGTATCAATTGCTTTTCTGGAATGAAGTCGGAGATGCTGTGAAAGAAAATGAGATTGTGTTAAATATAAGGTGAAGTAGCTTTTTTTTTTTTTTTTTTGCTTTCAAAGATGCAAACAATCTCAAAAAATTAAGATTATCTTCAACTAATATTACTTCAGTATTCAACAAACAGGAAATAATTGGCCTGTTTTCTCATTAAAAAAATCATAGAAGTATTTCAAAGTTTTCAACAGAACTCCACGTACGTACACCAGTTGTGAAATACCTTCTTTATAAAGGGTTTAAAGATAAATATTTTTATAGATTAAATCGGTATTAAGTTACAAGTATTGAAATTAAAATTCTATTAAAGCAGACTGTTTGTAACCGATTGATATTTCTTTTTTTTTTTAAATAAGCTTGTGGTATTACTTAAAATGTATTATTACTTTACAATAAATAAGAATATTCCATAATACAAACACATATCTACTGCCCGTTTATTAGCACCAAATTTGAGAAAATTGAGCTAACCACTTTTTTTAAACCAATTAATAGAGCTTGAAACAAATCAATAGTTTACTTTTAGATTGATTTTTTTTCACTTTCTAAATCAACTTGTAATATTACTTAAACGGTGTTATTTTTTTAACAATAACTTACAACTTGTGAGATTTTTTTCGTCTGCAAAATCTTATATTTGCTTAACAGTACCAAGTTTGAGGTATTTCAGGTAAGAAACACATGGTAGACTTAACACCCTTTAATAGTAACATCGTCTACATTAGTATTCTCAAAAATATTTAGTAAAAATCATTACTTTTTTGCAATCTTTTTTGCACTCATTTCCCCTTCTACATTTTTGGGTTGCTGTAGCTATCCCTGTATTGCGATACAAGTGCATTTTTCAGAAGATTAGGTAAATACGTCCACTATTTAATAAACTATTATTGTAAGAGAAAGTAACTTTTTACAAAGCTCAACCAGACATTGCAGCACCATCCGCTTTAGAAGTTCACGAAAATAAGTATTTTTTCTGGGAATTACAGGATGCGAAACATTATAAGTTTGCTAAACAACGTTTATCTATGTAGCTTCCAGCTTCAGAGTGTATATACTTACGAATTACCTCTAGGTATGTGTTCTCTTGCCTTGATGATTTTTAAACTGCGAGGAAGCTAATGTGCCATCAGTTAACATGTCCAAAATAATGTTTACCGAACCCAAGAAAATAAACCTTTCGATGAGTTATTCTATTGAATGTTTCACGATAATGCTTTGTCTAATATCGAGATCAGTAAGGGTACATTAGTGCTACGTGACTTGGTTGCTTCAATATTATTGTACCACGAAAATTAATAATTAATATGATACGCATGATGGTATCATATTAAATTAATGTGCTTAATATGATATACTCATGCCATGGTGCGTGTGTATTACAGCTCAAACACAGTTACATGGCTTAAGGAAATTGGAACAATAAACACAATTTGAAACGAGCTGATGTGTGCATCACATGACTTCCTTTTACTCCAATTTAATGTCATTGTCTCATTATTGGCAGTTTTAATATGATTCAATAGTTTGCACTCTAAATATCACCAACGTTGGTCAAATTGAAACCAGATTTTTTAAAAAAAATCGCCAAATTTGTCGCTAAGTTGGCGACAAAACTTGGCGACCAAAACACTGGCGATATATTGCCAAGTATCCGCCAAATTATAACACCACTTGAGTGTACATCGAAATTAACAATGATTTCCTCCCCAAAAGGGGAAAAAGACCCCCTTTGGAGCATCCGAATGCAACAAAAAGAAATTGTGCACAACTAGACCCCACTAGGAGTTTACGTACCAAATTCCAACTTTCTAGGACATTACGTTCTTGATTTATGCGACATACATACACACATACGCACATACGTACATACAGACGTCACGAGAAAACTCGTTGTAATTAACTCGGGGATCATCAAAATGGATATTTCGGGTGTCTGTACGTTCCTAGGCCATATCTACGTGTGGTCGGGTTGAAAAAAAAAAACTCAATATTCATTTGGGGGTGAGCAAAATGAAAATTAAGGCCGATTTTTGGGTGAAAATTTTTTCGCGAATGCAATACTTCCTTTTTCTGTAAAAGAAAGTAAAAAGGAAGAAAGTTCATAGGAGAAAAAAAAAATCAAAGAGATCAAAGTTAGTGTTGGTCACGTACAACTGAAAAGTATTTTTCAGATTTGCTGTTTGAGTCTTCAGTGAACTTATTATAGAAATAGAATTTTTTCTTTACTTTAACTTGTCAAAAAACACACAGAACGAGTGATATTTGTAGTTGGTTTAAAATGAGGATTTATGGCCTATAAAAGTGAAAAGAAAGACATTTCAAACAGCATGATTTGAATTTAAAGAGTATATAAAGTCTCTTCCCGTTATAAATCACTTGCATGAGAATGTATGTAAATATTGCATATTTCCTATGCATTAATTTAGTATTAAAATTTTAAATGCCAATGTCCTTAAACGATTTAAACAAGGAGCGCTGCAGTTTATTAATTATAAGATTTAAAATGCAAAAACGTCTACCTTTTCTAAAAATATTAACATACAAATTAATAATAAAACCAAATCCTATTCTAAGGGAAAAGGAATAACAACAATCATGCTGTACTCGAATTTTTAGATTTCACCAAACAAAAAAGAAGAAAAAAAAAAACTCTTATCAAAAAAAAATCACTTTTAATATTTCCAGGATTCAAATTACATTTGTATTTAATTTAAAATGATAGTTTTGCTTCAAATTATACTTTAAAATAAAAGAAATTTTTTGCATTAGGGCCAAAGAATTTATACTTTTGTTTAATTTTACTAATGTTAAAAGATGATGTATTTGAAAATTGTATCAGTTACTTACTTTTACTGATTAATATTTAATGAGAGCAAAACATTTTAAACACATTGCTCTTATCGATAAAACTGGGCCGAAAATTATTAATATATAAAAAAATGGTGCACATAATTCTCTGAAAACGAGACCAGTAATTACAGGGCACAAGATTTTCTAAGCGTTGTTGTTTAATTACTTCACACATCCTTCATATAAATTGTTTATGGATCTTTTGAAGAAAGATTTTTAGCTGTATCATCAAGATCGTAAAGGAATTAATTAAATCCTATAATTAGGTAAAGTTTTTTGTCCTTAATTACTTTTACTTCATCATAGCACGTACGCATTTTTTAAAGCTGTTAAAATTTGCAGTCTCACCTTTTTTTCGTAATTGACGATTAGATCTATATTTTTAACGCTTCATTTCGTATATATTTTTATATTTATATTTTGATTCAACTGTTAAAGATTAGAAATGATAGAGAAAATATGTCAAATACTCAGAGAAAATATGCCACAGAGAAGAAGGATGCTAGTGTGGACAAGCTAAGGGGCTAGTGTGGAGATCTTAAGCAATGTAAACAGTGGATTTTAAGAAGTTAGTTCATATTAACCTAAGCAAAGCATATTTTAATTAAAAATAAAAATTTAATATATTAATTTGTAGCCATGAATTGTATTATAATAAAGATTTTTCTTGAAAAACAAATTAACATGTTTGAAAGTTATTCACTTTTATTCAGTCAAAAAAAAAGATTAATTTAATGCAGAAGATAATGTTTTTCTACTTTACATTATAATTAAAAAGCAACACAAAATGTTATGTGAGATGCAGTGTGGAACATACTGCCGGCAACGTCTTGTGATGGTACTTTTGTTGCAATTTCAGTTCACGATATTTGGAACTTATCTTTAACATTGGGGAAGAAAGAAAATTTTCTGTGCTTCAAAGAACTATGTTGTACACCTTCAGAAACGTAAATTGAATTCAGTCGATTCGTATACGGTTTCCACTCGTGTTAAGGTTTTAAGACTTATGCCATTGGTAATTTGAACTGAAAAATTAATACTTATAAGTGAAAATGATAGAATTTCTTGAAAATTGATTGATCACCGTTCAATAAGTAAGCTTATTCCGTAAAAAAGAAAGAAAAAAACCTTTAAAATGTTTAAAAAACACAAAGAAGCCTTTCCAAATGCATCCTGCATTTTATGAAGCACTTGTAAACAATAAAACTACATCATTTATTGTGATAAATAAATGAAATCATTTTAAAAGAATTCATCACTTTGCAAGAAGCTACAAGAAGCAATCTTATTTTATAAATGAAACCTAAAATATGAAAAAACAGGCTATAGAATCCTTTGTAATTGAATGCATACTTTTAAAAATTAATCCAATTGGCAAAGAAACTGTATTTTCCCTAACATGGTTGTTTTTCCCACTATGGGGGGGGGGTTAGTGTGTGCAATGTGCATATGTCCACAGTAGCCCCAACCCCATGTGTTCATTCTAATCCCATAGAGCATTTTTTTTTCTTTTAAGCCTTTTAATAATTAATTAAAATTATACACAGAAAAACCGAAGATCAAAATATATATTTAATACACTTATTTATAATATAATATCTTATTTGACTTGATATAATCAATTAAAATAGTATAATCTAATAATTAAAAGAAAATCCGAAATTTACTTGTCCACCATGAAAACCTTCTTTTGCAAGTTGCCACTGAACTATCAAGTGTATTGTCATTAAATTGCATAAGAAGATGCACGTTGTTGTCGCCATAATGCATAAATTAGCAGTGAAGTTTTGAAAAATGAGTAACACAATAATTCCAGATGCCCACAGTAACCCCTTGTCTACACTAGCCCCCTTCTCCCCTATATCTAGGTTTTAATATTCATACGCACCAAAGGCGCGAAAAAGCGTATTTTTTGTAACGCTACTGAAACTCAAGTGTTGTCTTACACAGAAAATATTACATTTATTTTGAATTCATATGAACAAATATCAATTCATACATCATTTAAGTAATGTTTACCAGTTGTAACTTGCTTCAAACCGTTTTACTAAATCTCAGGTGCTGCCTTAAAAATAATAACTGTCACTCATGGATCATTTGATTTTATAAGACTCAAAATCACACGTAATTGCACAATTTAACTAATGCAAATTCTTTCTAACTTTCTTTAAAGTGTTTAACTAAATCTCAAGTAGTGTTTCAAAGAGAAAATAAACCTGACATATTTTGAAATCATAAATACCAAAATAAAGTGAAAACATAATTTGAATAACACTAACCGTCAGTAACCGGCCTTAAATTATTTATCTCCGGTAATACATCACAGAGATGACAAGTCACATATTTCTTTAATAGTACGAAATAAATTGAAAAGCTAAATCTATGCAAACTAATTAATATGAAAAGCAGATTACTTTTCACAAGTTTTCACTTTGTAGAGGTGTATTGGTAACTAATATCATTAAGGATTGAAAATTTAAAATGCTTAAGCCAGCCGTTACTCTTAGCTGGTTTGAGAAGTTTTTTAAAAGTACATAGGGTAGGTATATCAATAAAAGTCATCTTTATGTGTTCTAAAACTGTGTTTTGCCATTTCATGCTTTGTATTATAACGGTTAAAAATGAGCCTCAAATTCTAGTTAAACTTACTGTTTTTATATCGCACAAAAAACTAAATCTTTTCGTATTGTCCTTAAATATTTTAAGCCTGAAATTAATAATCATTTAATATACATTTTTCCAGTTATTTGGCAATAAAACATCGCAAAAAATCCTTACTTAAATGCGACAAGATAGAAAACTGAATTCGGAAAAAAACAGTAAAGAAATTTTGAAGAAAATAATGCATACATCAAACTTAATTCAGACACAGTAATGTACCTTTTTTTACATCAAAATAGCACAAAATACAGCTAATACAAACTATAACTTTATACACTATCCTCCACAAATAAAGGTTTAACCTGCTTTTTGCGTCTAATTTGCAAATGAATCAATGTAGAAACACCGAAATTGAAGGGAATATGCATTAAACAGTAATTTATTGAATGCACCGTAGAATTTTGCAAAATCTTAATACAAGAACGATTCGCAATAGAAAATATACTCTTGGCGGAAAATATAATAATGTAAGTTTTATGTGGTAAATTGTCAAAAAAGGTTAAATGAGGAATGGGTCTACTTTTAAATTAAATGCATTGACGGCTTTAACTATTCTTTCAGTGAATTAAGTTGTTGGAAACTGAAATAGGAAGCAAAGACCAGACATGGAATAAGTCTTTTCCTAACTCAAGTAACAACTCTGGAGAAGGACTTAAAGCAGTAAACTGTCTGCCAAGATATTCCCAAAGATGTTCTATCAGATTCAGGTGTAGGGTTTGTGTTAGCTATTAAATTCACTCCAAATCATAAACCTTCAGAACAGCATTCGTGCATTGTCTTCCATAAGAATGAAATAGTTACCAATAACACCAGAATATGGTTGGGCAATGGATCGAGGTTGGATCGAGGATCTCACGATAGTCAGAGTTCCTCCATGGAACACTTGCAGATACGTGTGACCACCGAGTACATTTTTTGCCCAAAACCCTGATTTCGGCAAGTTTATAACCGTGTCTTTCAGCAGTGTTGCTTGATGTTATCTAAGGCGTTGTTCCCAAATGCATAAACGTCCTGAAACATTCTGCCACGTAAATCTGGACTTTTCTGTGAAAAGTAAAGAAGTTCATTGCTGTTGGGTCCAGGGAAGTGTTCCCTTGCCCACAATAAGTGCACTTTTCTCAGTCGTCAAATGGATGCACACCGGATACAGACGTCAGAACATAGTATTGGGGGTGACTCTTGTCCCTGATGCTACAAAGATGTCTGCAAAGAGTTGTGGCGCAGAAGTGGTTTCAAATAATTTAAGTCTTCCTCAGGCCAAAAGTGTTAGGAAGCACTGCTTCAGTTTGTGTCAGCTTGAAGCATGTGTTATGGACACATAACCTTCGGATTGATATTGATCCCAAAGTCATCGAA
This sequence comes from Uloborus diversus, assembly GCF_026930045.1. Taxonomy (NCBI): domain Eukaryota; kingdom Metazoa; phylum Arthropoda; class Arachnida; order Araneae; family Uloboridae; genus Uloborus; species Uloborus diversus. The sequence continues at coordinate 34,186,674 of NC_072732.1, forward strand.
CCACATAGCGAGATTCGTTGAGACGTCTAGCAGCGTCATATTCTAACTAAGACCTAAACAAAAAAAAAATTAATTTGAATTTTGATATCTGGAATTCAAATTATGTTTTTCGCAATCACGAGTGCGTATATGTAGGCGCGTGTGTTTGTGTGTGGGGGTATGTGTTTGTGTGTGGGGGTATGTGTTTGTGTGTAGGGGTTATGTATATATGTGTGTAGGGGGGCATATGTGTTTGTGTCTGTGTGCAGGCATGAATGAGTGGGTAGTTGTGTGTATGTGTGGTTGTCTGTATGTATGCGTGTGTTTATGTGTTTGTATGTGTGTATGAGTTTGTGTATGTGTGTGTATGTGTTTGTGTGTGTGTGTAGTTGTGCATATATACGCGTGTGAGTAGAACACGGATGCAACCTGGAGACAGCTTTCGCTATAGGAGCAGCATCGTGAGGAGTCCGTCGACGGTCATGGTGCGGAGGGTGGAGGTGGGAAAAATAAAGGAACGCCAAAAACAGTCAAGTGAGAACAATAAGCAATCGTGATTGCTCAAAAAAAAAAAAAAAAAAACAATTTGAAATGTTTGTAGCTTCTCAAAAACGCACTAGTAGGCAGCTAATACTCATAGATGGAAATTCATACTGGTCGTGACATGTTGCTGTCTTGTTGCGACCAGTGCGACGCGATTTGTTTGCGCGGATTAGTTGTGCAACACGAATAATAAAAAATCGTCCGACTGAATGTTAAATAATTTTTTAAATATTGCACTTTTAGAGATATAATTTTGTGCTTCAGTTTTCTGTTGTCAATGCTTCTACCGTTCTTTGATGTTTGAATTACATATATAAACCAATTATATATATATATATATATATATATATATATATATATATATATATATATATATATATATATATATATATATATATATATATATATATATATATATATATATATATATATATAATATATATATATATATATATATATATATATATATATATATATATATATATAAACCAATCAATTCTTTGTGGAAGATATCAGTGGCTAATAAGGCCTACCAAATTTGATCGTAGGCCTTATTGTACTCTTTTGTTTTCGCAAACAATGTTTGTCAGTGTTACAGTAGTACCCCAAGTAGACCTGAAAAGTTTTACCCCATGGTTTACGGTTCTAGTTCAGACAGTGAAAAAGACGATGTGCGATTTGCTCCATTAAAAAGTATAGCATTTCAGGAGCTTATGCCTACACCAGAGAAAATTATGAAAAAAAAAAAAAACACTATTCATTTCAAAGAACCCCGGTCATCAAAGACTTGTTTGACAGAAACAAGAAAGAGAAGAAAATTAAAAAGACGTAAACCCTCGGGGAAGGAAATGATGCTAAAGAAAACGATGCTGTTTGGTACTGTCACACTTGGGTATCATAAGGAACGCGTAATAGTGACAGTTTATGGCGAAGATAATTTTGAGTGCCCTGAAGGTTGTTAAACAAAGAATTGTTTCGTCATTTTGAAGTCTTTAAGCATGATTAATGCATATATTACAACTAATGTCAATTATCAATGTCATTTTGATTATTTAAGAGTGTTTAACTTCTTAGGCCTTATTATTCTATCATAGTATAATAAGGTCTAATGACAAAGTTTTAGAAAAAAATGTCTTATTCCATGCTTGTTTTTTGCAAAATTGGTCTTTTTTTGTTCTTGTAGGAATTAAACGATATATTTAAATAATATTACAATTTGTTGATTCGGATACATATTTTTTTATTTTATTTCAAATCTCTCCTAGGTAGACCTTATTACCTGCACCTACCTTACTCCATTTCAATTAACTCGACAACCTAAGCATTTAACGAATTTACACACGCGATTAAGAAGTCTTTACACTCGTGTTACATGTTTTTTCCTCAAAATGTAAGTATTTACATCACTTTTGCCATGTTGGTTTTCAAGTTCATTATTATCATTCATGTAAACTATAATTTCTTTTGCTACTACAAATGTTTTTACGGTGAGCTTTAGAAAACATGTTGTACCTTCACTTCTGAAGGCCAGTGTGTTTGAATCTCCTGCGTTAAAATCAATGAGATCGTATAACTTTCTTTTGCAATAAGTGTTGAAAATTTGAAAAAAGGAATTTAAGGGGGGGGGGGTAACTTTGACGTTGCATTTTTTCACCAAACTAGAGATTTTACAATTTATTATTTTTATGTCGTTACAATAATTATAAGACACCCTAAGAATTACTTCCGTGCAAGGAAAAGGTTTACGCATCATTTAATTAAAGCAAAAACTATGCTCTGAAAACATGAAAATCTTTTCCTCGTAACTAACATATAGCAAGACGCTTTCATCTCAAGCACACACTTCCCTAAACCAGGATTCCGAAAATTGCTTCCATCTTCATTTTCATTATGTCTAAATAAGATCCATCTGTTACGCCGCGTAGATTAAGGAAGCTAAAATATGGACCATAAAAGGCGAAGGCAATAAAATGTAAGTAGAGCAGGTGAAGCAAAGAAGATTCTGCCTTCGTTGAAAGGGCAAAAGGAAGTGTTCTTCCAATAACGTAGCGTAGCAACACAATATTTATTAATTTCATGAGCCAGGGTGACCAAAGAAAAGTGTTCTTAAGCCCCGGAAATGAATCTTCAAGACATATTTGCCGAGGATTTTTGTCATAAATAGGTGTTCTGAAGGTCCGGATTTATTTCCAAACAATATTTTTCAATATTGTTCTCTGCTATTTCTGAAACTCGTTAATAGTGGAATTACCAATTTTTCTTTGATTGAATTGTGGGCAACATAGAAATCTAAATGCTATTTCTAGTTTTTAACTTTATAAGCTATTTCAAAATCATTACATTTTAATTAGATTAATAATAATAAATGAGGTAAAATGAATTACGAACCTCCTCCTGTTATTTTTGATACAGGGTGTTTGATGTTGTTCGACTTTAGTTATAGAGGGCGCAGTTTGCTCTCATGTACAGTCGAATCCCGACTTACGCGAGGGATGCGTTCCAAGAACCCTCGCGTAAGTCGAAATTTTGCGTTGTGGAAAAGGGTATGTGTAAAATTTTTTATAACCTAAATATTTTAGACACTTGTTAACACCACATCCAACTGTTTTAAACCATTCCTTAGTTATACATTACCGTTTCTCACATAAAGAACTGAATTTTATTTGTTTTAAAAAGCTGTTTAGATCAACATAAAATACTGTTACGATACACAAAATCAGTGATCAGCGGGAAAGAGAGACATAAAAAAAACCAGTACGGTACGTACGGTATGTAGTTGTAAAAAAAGGATGTGTTATAACAAAGTAGAACCAGTAATGATACTTGTAACTTTAAAAAAATAAGAATTTGATAATTTATGCTGCATAATCAAATCGTTATTCTAATATATATATATATATATATATATATATATATATATATATATATATATATATATATATATATATATATATATATATTCAGTTGCTTACCTTGTTATGTTATACCGTTTTCATCTGTGGCAACACCCCTCTTCCTGGCTTCTTTAGTTCTCAATCCGGGAGCAGCTTCCATTTTCATAATTTTTGAATTTCGCTTGGACACTACTCGGTGAACTTGTAATGCTTTTCTTTTTCTTTGATTTTAATTGTACATATGGAAGATTCACTCACACCTAATTGTCGTGCTACCTTCGACGCATTTTTTAGTTGTTCAAGTACGTCGAGAACCTTCAGCTTTTCTTTAATTGTCAGACACTTTCTCTTTTTCTTTCCGTCTTCACAAACTTTTGATGAAGCAGTGCTCTTAGGTGCCGTTATATTTTTTTCAACTTTCACAAAAATAAATGGTAAATGAGGAGTAAAGTTATTTGTATACACAAACAAACACCGCGATTTCCTTCTGAAAATGATCGTGTTGCAGACGAGGAATTCTCTTTAGGTCTAAAATTATTTACTGATGAAAAAATCACGTTATAGCCATTTTGCGTAAGTCGAATCGCGCTGTAGCGGGAGTCGACAGTATACCACTAGTTGTTACTAGCGGTAGTAGCATGGAAGTTCAAGTACTGACGCCATCTCATTTTCTTATCTGAAATGCTCGTCCAAGTCCCTTGATGATACTCCTGTAAATAATCTTTCTGAATCGTCCAGTTGAAATTTAGTGCAATCCACGAGGAATGGATTTCGGAAATTCGGGAAAAGAGACTATCTGTCGACTCTACAGCCGCAAGTGAAGCGGCATATGACATACCAAAATATAAAATAAGGTGATGTGGTGCTTGTTAAAAACGGTGGGACTCTTGGACGAGTAGTCTTTGTACATCCTGGAGTGGATGCTATGACAAGCGTGGTAAATATAAATATATAAATGATAGACTTTTCAGGCGATCGATTTGTAAACTAGTACTATCAGATGACTGTCAAGAATGGCTCTTGACAAAGCGATGATAATATTTGATGTTAATTTTGTTTAATAAATTCTACTTTAAGTGTAAAGGGCACAATTTGCCAAACGTATATAATATGGTCAATAAAGGTTTCAGAATGCTGAAAAATCAATGATATTAGTGTGCCTTGCTTAACAACACTTTTAGATTACGGACAGTATTTGTGTAGGCGGAATATTTTGATTCCCTTGTCCAGCGTACACAGGGTAAATTTGAATAATTGGAAATATAGCTGTCAACTAGATTTTTTTAGCTTTCTAATATGTCATATTGATTGTTATTAATAACTAGAAAATCGCCCATCAACGTATGACGGGGAAATTTTTTTCCTACATTTGAAAGGAGCCATTGCCTGTTTGGTGATATTTTGATTGCTGAAATTGTAACCCTAACTTCAGGTTATGAACCCTAATCTCCAGTAGATAGAATTCGTTGCTAACCATTTTTTGTCGTTTCTCAATTCTCTTAATATGGCACAGACTTACCAGTAAAACTGTTAAGTTATCGGATCCAGTTCAGCCTTGTCACGATAAAACCTTTCCCTGCATGTCAAACATTACCAAATAATATTATCAAATTATCATGCCGTGGCGCTAGTTTCATTGTTGAATTACGCGAGTTACTCTACCATCGGCTATTATTTACATGAGGATGAATTTTGAGCTTCCCTTTCCTTGCTAATTTTATGTGCAAACTAAGGGTTTTATCTGATCACTGCAAGCTTTTCTGATGAACCCATTTATAATTCCATATCCTGGACTAAGCAGAAACAAGTTAGAAGTCATAATGTCTAGAAAAACAGACAAAAAAATATGTTCCACCAACAAAAATAAGTTAGAAACTTAAGCAAATATATTTTAAAATTGTTTGAAAGTAAAAATGTAAAACAGTGAAATTATTTAAAAGAAACGTGTATTTGTCACCTCTTACCAACTTTTTAAATAACTTTGATGGAATAGACCTTATGAAACATTGTTGAATTATTAAAAAGATCTTGGCTAGAAACCCTCATTTATATGCAGCCTGTTTGATTAAAAAATTGTTATTGTTTAATATTGCACATATCAAAAGATCTAAACAGATCAACCTATGAAAAAATTAACCCCATACAAACTCTCAGCTAGTGGATTTATTTCAAGCACGTTTTATAAAACATCTATTTTAATGTAGAACTTGAATTAAAAAGGTTTTAATTGTTTGCAAAGAATTTTTAACAGCAACAATACATGGGAGAACAAAGGACACAGAACAGTTTAGACGATAACGAAAAATTGGATAACCAAAGGATAGAAATGGAAGGTGATGATAAAAACTTACGAATTTTTGGTAACTACCTTCTGTATTATATTTTCGCGACACGTATGATAATAAATATAATAGTTTGAAAAGTAGTTTTGTTTCTGAATATTAATAGTAGGAATGCACTGTAACATGTAACCTAAGTAATTAAGGAAATACAATTAAAATTAGTTTTGGACTCACCGGTGGTATTTTTTCAAAGTTATTAATTTTTGAGCGTAAACCTCGGACCTTATTTTAATTTTTTTTTTAAAGAGGAATACATTAAAGAAAAAAAAAAAAGAAAAACATTTTTAATCTTAAAAAATCGATGATGATATTTTTGTCATTCTCTTTCTAATGAATAGGTAAATTATAAAATCAACGTAATTAGAACTTAAATGCTTTGACTTCAGACACATATTTCAGACACGCTTTACATGGAGCTCATTTTGCTTCGCCGAAAAACGAGCCATATTTCTTTTATTTTTTTCAAAATTAATTTTCGTGATTCAAGACGCGTTGTTTTTCTACTCTGGTTCAATCCTGGCTGAAGAATCTGAAATTTAAATTAATGAAAAGAATCCTAGCCATCACTTATATTGCAGTTTTGGGGAATTTAGTTGAAGAATGATATTTTTTATTGCATCGATGCACCAATCCTGATTTTTTTTAATTTTATTATTTATTTATATTTATTTTTTCTGCAGTTAACGAAAGCTTCTCTTTAAATTTTTAGTTTATTCAATTTTTATGTTTCATGACAGAAAACGTAACTGAAATGTAATAATTTGGAATTATTTCAGTCCAAAAAAAAAAAAAAAAAAATAGAAAAGAAAGAAAGATAAAGAAAATAATTTGAATTTTGACATTTTGAATTCGAATTATGTTTTTCGCAATCACGAGTGTGTATATGTAGGCGTGTGTGTTTGTATGGGTATGTGTGTGTGTTTGTGTCTGTGTACAGGCATGAGTGTGTGAGTGTGTGTATGTGTGTCTTTGTTGGGGTGTGTGTTTGTGTAAGTGTGTGTGTGTGCGTAGGTGTTTGTGTATGTGTGTGTAGGTGTGTGTTTGTGTGTGTAGGTGTGTGTTTGTGTATGTGGGATATGGACGCAACCTGGAGACGTTTTCGCTAGAGGAGCAGCATTGTGAGGCCGCTCGACGGTGTGCAGCAGAGGGATGCGCGGAGAAAATAAAATTAGCGTAACGCCAAGGACAATCAAGTGAGAACAATAAGCAATGTGATTGCTCAAAAAATGACGAAACAGCTAGTCACAAAAGACCCTAAGTTTATTGTTTAAAACTTTTTATGCGTGTTTTCTGTTAAAATTAGAATACCTCTGTACAGCTTTAAAACAGCTCGAAACTTCCACCAAAATCAAAAAGTTATTCTGTTAAAAGCATTGTTGATATTTTTATCTACTGATTCAGGAAAGAAATTATGCCGAATGACACTCTAGCAACTTGCTAAATATCTTCTTGTTAAAATTTTTCGAATAAAATCTTATTCAATCCTAAATGCTGTGTCATATCTTTTCAAATCAAATATATTATTTTTTTAAAATACACATGGAAGCATACATGTAGAAAAATAAAAAGTGTAAGTTTATTACATCAAACAAACTCAGAGAAGGTGCTTACTTTATTTTAATACGGGTTTACATTTAAATAAAATATGATAACAAGCGAATAATAACTGCAAACGTACATCCCTATTTGTTATAATTTCAACTCATATGTTACTCTTTGAAAGACATAATATTATTTTGCTTTCAGAAAATTTAAGACATAATTTATTTTGCGTAATATCATTTAAATAAGTTTTCAAAACTATTAGTTTGGATCAAGAACCGTTCGAATCACAATTTTTATGTAGTTCAAACAATGCACAAAAATAATAAAAACAGTTATATGTTTTCCGTACATTATAAGAAATTTCAATGTATTACAGCAAAAAGAAATGAGTATCAGTAAGATAATAGTAAATGTTTTGTTGAATAAAACATAAAAAAACCTACTCTGATGCAACATAACAAAAAAGCAAAGAGAACATTAGTTTTTTGTACTACTGATCATCCTTAATGAATTCCACCTTCACGATGAGCTTATGTTTTTTTTTCTGTTTTTTGCTTTTTTTTTTCTTTCTCTTACAGTGAAGCTTTTTCCTTTCTGCGGAACGACATGGGATGAAGAGAATGTGATCAATAAGAATAGCGAGGAAGTCATCTTCTCTCCTCCAATTTATCAATAGGATATCTGTTTCCTCTTGACGGGTATGGCTCGTTACTTGCTTCCGGCATTGCGTGATGTTCCATTCGCTGCATTGTATTTATGTTTCATCTGTATCTTTTGTACATCCCACAATTAGATTTTAACTCTATTGAGGAGTTTACTTTTTTAACGGAAACAAGAGTTATTCTTACATCCAATTCCTATTTGTTACAGTTTCTACCTCATATGTTACGCTTTCAAAGACATAAAATTATTATGCTTTTAGATACGTAATATCTTTTAAATAACTTTTCAAAACCAACAGGTTGTTATATTAGTTTATATATATATATATATATATATATATATATATATATATATATATATATATATATATATATATATATATATATATATATATATATATATATATATATATATATATATATATATATATATATTAGGGTGGTCCTTATTTTTGAAGTTGCAGATATTTTACGCGATGCTCCCTAAATTTGTTCCATTATACAAATAAATGATCCATGCAAAATTTTAAGTCAATCCATGAATATTATTTGCGGATTTTCTCATTTTCATGTAAACATATTCTTACGTTTCATATTTAAAGTAATTTTGAACTTCATTAGATGTTGCTACTTCCAGACGAACCATTCTCTCACTTTCATTCTGTAAAATTTTACATATTACAGATGGTACATGTACACCAATGGCCTTGGAACAGGCATACCCGCTATTCGCGCTCGTTTCAAACCAAGCGGCAGAGGAACATTTCTTTCCTCCAAGATGGACACAAGAGATTCTAAAGGCCATTAATGAATGGTCTAGGCCATTAATGAATGATCTTTGACAACAACAAATTGCCTCCTCCAGGCTTTGGCGGTGTTGATTTAGAAAAACTTCTGTGCATGTAATAGGTGTGGCAAATAGGGTCGCTAGGTTTCAATGCTATAAATATAGGTAATGGCAATTATACTTTAATAAATTCGCTGTTCTTTAGTTATAAATATACTTAAATGTTTATGCATTCTTAAAATATAAACTTTGAAAAATCCTCGATTATTCTACCATAAAAATATACTTTTTTTTTCCATATCTAAAATATAAATTTAAAATAATTCCAGATCGGAATAATGTAAAAATCTATACTTTAAATTGTCTTCTTTTTCAGTACATAGTCCTTTATTACCAATTCACAAGATTTAAAAACCGGAATGGGTATCGAAACTAACCTGTTGAAACTTTTTTCCATATCTGGTCTACCACAATGCAAAAAAGCTTGACAACTATTGATATCTGCTCGCATTTCATCAATGCTAGACAAGTGTTTTATTAGGACTCAGAATTCCTGAGATATTTCTTCAGTTGTATATGATATCTTAGATGATTGCTCTTTATTGCTAACTGTTCAAGCTGTAGTGTTTGATACAACAGCTCACAATACCGGCCGTAAAAATTGTGCATGTAATTTTTTAGAGCAAAAGATGAACGGTGGTATATTACATTTGGATTGCCATCTTCATGCATTTGAAATTTTACTGCAGAGTGTCTTTAAAAAAGTTCTTGCTCTTCTTAATTCTAGACTCGATGTTCCATTATATAAGCTCTTCAAAATTTTGTGGAAAGATCTCCATCATTCAGTACTTATAACATTTCAATCAAGTACACATGTCACTTAAATTCTAAAAGACGAAGTTAATGACATATTATTGTTCGCAGAAAGCGGAATTGAGAAGTATTACAGAGAATTCTCATAACTTGTAATAATATTTCTTGGTGAAGTCGTCCCTCCTACAGGGTTATGTTTTCGACAACCTTAAAACTTATCCCTGAAACAATTTATATTGACCTTACATGAAGAGAATGCCCGTGAATGATGTTTTACATATAATGTTGTATGAAAATATGGTTTTTCGCAGCAACCCAATCCAGGTCCTTTAAAATAATGCGTCTAAAATACTAGCAGTGTACAAAATGATGACCAACATGCATCAGAAACAGTGATTGGAAAATTCATAAAACACACTTATGGTACTTAAGGGATGAACTAGTAGCTTTGTCCGTATTGGATGAAGGCATTAACTTTGAAGGCAAATGACTACTCGAAAAAAAATGCTTGCTGAAAAAGAAGACGTGACTTATGACTGTATAAAAAATTTCAGATAACAATACATGATTTGGAATACTCTCTCAGTAAATATATTCCTCTTTATAGAATCAATTACAAGTCAATAAAACTGTTTGATAAGTTACAAACACCAAAAGATGTTTTCCTATTTGATCCTGATTCATGACAAAATGAAGGAAGCTATTTAAAGAGAAGAGATATCGTTAAAGTGCTGAAAGTTGTGAATGATGCAACTGAAAGAGGAGCACAATACTAATCGAAGAATTTCACAATCAATTTACCAAATTTGAGTCACAAAAGCAATTTAGTTTACAGACAGTCCAAGATTCGGAAGAAAATGCACATGACTGAAATACATTGAGAAAAGCGTATGATTAAGGTAAAGTTTCTAAAGCACTATTTCATTCTTATTCAATGTAAAATCTTTAGATGATATGAAGTAATTAAAAAGATTAATTTTAGTGCTACCTCGCAATAAAAATATTTTGCAATCCTAGGAGACACGATGTACGGGGTCTAGAGTAAAAACTCGATTTGTGAGAAAATTATTAAAAGTGTTAAAGTTCAACGCCCTAGGGGCACGTGTTATTATTAACCGATCGAGTTCAAATTTTGCACAGATTACTTTTTATTATAGTGTCACAAAACTAGGGGGCGTCACTTGTTGAATTCCGAAAAAAATATTTTCCCATATAAATAAGGACCACCCTAATATATATATATATATATATATATATATATATATATATATATATATATATATATATATATATATATATATATATATATATATATATATATCCCGCCTTCCACGGGACAGTACCTGCCAATAACAAAATTGTCTTACCTTGAAATCCAAGTAAACATATCCAGTCCGTTGTTCAGCATGATAAAAAAGCCTATCCATACGTCAACAAAACATTAAAAATATAAAAACCATGTCCAAAAAAACAGTCCAAAGACGTACCAGGTCGCCTGTTTCGCACGTGTAAAAATTTTATCCACTACGGTGATTCATAAAAAAAATGGTTTGTCACGGTTGTATCATACATTTACACAGTTAAACAGTTTCAAAAGAAGAGAAATGTTCATCGAAGGCTATACTTAAGCAGATGTTTTCAACTAGATTTTTAGGGAAGTTATTATGAAAAAGTAAGTTTTTGAGTACTGAAATTTCTTGCTTAAATGCAGAAATGGTGTTGCAAATTCTTTTAATTCTGATAGCTTGCGAAACAATAATGCCAATAAAAACCTTTTTACTAAGGCAGGAGGAGAAATCTTGTAAACTGTTAACTGCGAAATTGAATTCACGTCTTTTATCATAGATTGTAGTGGAACAATTTGAGTCAATTTGTATGTTGATATCCAAGAAATTAAAGCTATTAGGATTAGAATTGGTCTTTTTGAGCGTTAATGAACTATGATAAATAGTTTTGCTGAGTTCAGAAAAATTAGGAAAATTTATACACAAAAGGTCATCAATGATGACCTTTTATGTATAAATTAATTCATTAACGCTCAAAAAGACCAATTCTAATCATAATAGCTTTAATTTCTTGGATATCAACATACAAATTGACTCAAATTGTTCCACTACAATCTATGATAAAAGACGTGAATTCAATTTCGCAGTTAACAGTTTACAAGATTTCTCCTCCTGCCTTAGTAAAAAGGTTTTTATTGGCATTATTGTTTCGCAAGCTATCAGAATTAAAAGAATTTGCAACACCATTTCTGCATTTAAGCAAGAAATTTCAGTACTCAAAAACTTACTTTTTCATAATAACTTCCCTAAAAATCTAGTTGAAAACATCTGCTTAAGTATAGCCTTCGATGAACATTTCGCTTCTTTTGAAACTGTTTAACTGTGTAAATGTATGATACAACCGTGACAAACCATTTTTTTTATGAATCACCGTAGTGGATAAAATTTTTACACGTGCGAAACAGGCGACCTGGGTACGTCTTTGGACTGTTTTTTTGGACATGGTTTTTATATTTTTAATGTTTTGTTGACGTATGGATAGGCTTTTTTATCATGCTGAACAACGGACTGGATATGTTTACTTGGATTTCAAGGTAAGACAATTTTGTTATTGGCAGGTACTGTCCCGTGGAAGGCTAATTATCGGAACTTGTTTTCCTAATTAGTCGAGGCGAAACCCCCTGCTTTTAGTTTTAGGTTTGAGCTCTAGTTTATTGTTTTTAGCTTAACAAGTGGTGCGTTTGCCCATTGTTACTCTATATTACATGTACTGGAGCTTAAGCATTCTCTTCTAGTTTATAGTTAAAATTTTGGTCTTTTGACCATAATTAATGAATCCTCCACGGCTGATGAGCTCTGGATTCACTCTTTTTCTATTCCTACTTAATAGCTGTTTGCATTTTTCCTTTTATCATCATTTGTTATTTATAATTTGTTTAATATTTGTAATTCTGTTTGCTTAATTTTATATATATATATATATATATATATATATATATATATATATATATATATATATATATATATATATATATATATATATATAATATATATATATATATATATATATATTAATATATATATATAATATATATATATATATATATATATATATATATATATATATATTAATATATATATATATATATATTAATATATATATATATATATTAATATATATATATATATATATATATATATATTAATATATATTAATATATATATATATATATATATATATATATATATATATATATATATATTAATATATATTAATATATATATATATATATATATATATATATATATATATATATATATATATATATATATATATATATATATATATATATATATCTTAGCATTGCATAACAAATCACATTGATTTTATTAAAATTAAAAAATATAGAACACTTGGTAAAGAAAAAATAGTTGAAAGTTACTCTAGGGCTGTCTGAAAAATATATTTGGTTTTTATTCTCCTAATAAACGCCATAAACCACAGCTTCGTGATATTACCGAACTTCCATAAAATCTGACATTGTATATATGACACTTTGCGCTTAGATAAGTGTTGCAATAACCAACAGGGTGCATTTAATATATTTTGCGAAATAAAGTTCAGTTTACTCTGCCACTGCCTTTAATATTTCTTAATGCTTTTATGTAAATAGTCAATGAAAATGTGTCCTGCCTACGAGATGGGCTTGTTATATGCAGAATAAACTACTGGTTATAAAACAGCTTGAGACGGACGCTCATGAATTTTGAGATTTGTTTTATAATGTAGGAATCTATAGTTCTGAAAAATAAAATTGATTTATTTCAATCAGTTTTTCTAAAATATTATTAAGAGTAGATTAGTTTCAGTGATTTGAAAATGAGAAAAATAAATCTTTTATTATCCGACGGGACTCAAAAATGTCATAACAAATGCCTACAGTTTCAATAATTAAGATTTTTTCATGTCCAAATAATCTCACCTTAAATTTATTTCTCACTTTCCGTTTTTTTATTTAAAAAAAGTCAAGTGTTTCTGACGCATTAAAATATGTAAAAAAATTAATTTCATTTTTTTTTCGAAATATAGTTAAACCTGTATAAGTTGACTACTTGCGGTGCAGTAATAGTGTGATCAACTTGATCAACTTATAAAGATTGAAAAAATATATTATAAGACTAACTCTGTTCCTAGCAAAATCGGACAACTTAGGCAGGTGGTCGACTTAACAGGTCTTACTGTATAAATGAATTTGAATCATAAACTGTGTGTGTTAAGCGATTTTTTTAAAGTTTCTGTCAGTTTTATATGATTAAATTTCCATACTAGTTGTACTATGCTTGTTCGTTCAATTTAGGTAATTTTTTAAATGATAGAGTGAATGTCTTATTTAAAATAATTCTTCTTTTATTTACATTATGTACAAATACCGCTTCTTGACCAGCAAACAACTGAAGAGAATAATGGAATATTTGATTGAATATAATGCATTAAATTAAGGTTGAAAATACAAAATCATAGTCCTTTGGGTTACCTTTACTAATAATAAAGCTGAAAGTCTCTCTGTCCGGAGGATGTCTGGATGTCTGGATGTCTGTAGGATGTCTGTGACGCGCATAGCGCCTAAACCGTTCGGCCGATTTTCATGAAATTTTGCACAAAGTTAGTGTGTAGCATGGGGGTGTGCACCTCGAAGCGATTTTTCGAAAATTCGATGTGGTTCTTTTTCTATTCCAATTTTAAGAAAAAAATATCACAAGATGGACGAGTAAATTACGAAATTATCATAACGTGGAACCGTAGCATGGGCACAAGCCAATTGGCGAGATACGAAATTATCGTAACGTGGGACCGTTAGATGGGTACAAGTCAACTGGCGAGAAAATTCACCATACATTATTTGTAAATATACAGGCGAACCAAAAGACCTTTTGATTTTTCAATTACGAGCAAAGCCGTGCGGGTATCACTAGTAAAGAATAAATGAAGAGTTACTTTCCGGTGGTTCCAGTCCATGGTATTAAGAATCTGTACTGTTGAGGTTGATTCCCGAACTTAAAATAGACTGACCGGTTCTGATCCAGCTAACCAAAATAATTATGCGCTTATGGCGGATAGAGGGAAGTCCTCGGAACAGTCGACTCGATTACTGACTGATGTATGAACGAACTGGCGACGACCACTCATAGCGCAACTCGCGCTTTTAACCAGTTCACGGCGTATGACGTTTAACCTCATCATTTGCATTTCGGGGCGGACTCTCCACTAGTCTTAATATTTATGTGACACTCACTTTAATAACTGTGTTGTTTATCCTAGAAATCTATTTTCTCTTGTTCTAACTTTTTAATTAGAAAATGATTTTAACTGTATCACAGGTTTAGTTAGATCCTTACATGTGGCTAAAATAGAAAAAGGTGTGAATGTATTTAATGAACTAAATTTAACTCTAAAAAAGGCCTAAATTATCGTTATAAACAAGTTCATGTGAAATGCGATTATCGCTATAGGCAAGTTGAATAAGCATTGAATAAACGAGAAATTTTGCCGGAACCAAAAAAAACATCGTTTTAGATAGATTTACTGTTATAGACAGTATTGTTATATACAAATTTCACTGTATATGGTTCAGTTCTAGAAAAATTGAGAATTTCCATTCCTGTTGAAACGTCTTTATGAAGATTTAAAAATTTTCTTAATATGACTTTAACTTTAGTTTGATAAGTTTTTGAACAATAAAGTTTAGACTTAAAATTTTAAGATTCAGCAAAAAAAAAAAAAAAAAAAAAAAAAAAACATATTATAGCAAAATGGTAGAGTTTCCACAAACAAAGTTGACTAAGATATCAAAGCACTTGGCAACAAACAATATAACATTTATTTTTAAATTTGAAAGAAATATACATAAATTACAATACACATATTTAAAAAATATATGAGCATTTGAATAAATAAATTTTTACTTCACTTGTGCGCTGCATACAGCAACTTAACTGCTGCTATTTTTCGTTCCCAAGTATGATTACAACGAAAAAAATACCAGGTGTAAGCATTTAATCCCTTAAACAACGAGTTTTTTTTTTTTTTTTTTTTGAAAAACTTGTAAAAAATGATCGAGGACTTTTTTTATATAAAAAATGAATATGTTGGTAAAGTGCGAGGTATTATTTTTATAATCGAGTTGTTTTCCATTTTTTATAAATATTTTTATCTGAAAGACCATAGTCGAAAACATGGGGTAAGTTCCTTTTCGTTTTTATTTTAGCTTATTTTCTCTCTTAAAAAAATAATCGAAGCGACATTCAGACGTTATTTTCATACTCGCTGCTGACGTCAAAAGTGCTTAGTTTACCAGAAAAAAAAGTTTCAAGCCGCTGCCAAACTTCGCTAAATGTACATTTTATTTAACACTAGAAAGACGGCGTTTTGCGTATACCTAGAAAGACTAGCAGCGGTCACTTTGACCGCCATACTTAAAAGATTAGAAATTTCCTCTTTTCGGGATTTTTAACCATAGAAAAGATTTGTTTCAACATGTCAGAGTTTAATTTAACAATTTGATCGTAATATAGTCTGCAAAAAAGTCTCAGACAGCTTTTTTTTTAAGTTTATGTCCGATCAAGTGAAATACACGCTTTACACAACTGGCATTGGGAAAGAGCAAATTTGTACAAAAAATATATTTTTTTTAAGCATGTGATAACTAACAAGTAGTATAATCAACCATGCATGTGTTTGGTTTAAAAAATATCCAAATATCGCAAGATACCGTACATTACTATCATTTACAGTATTTCGAAATACTTCTGTTATCACGTCACATGTATATTAGCCATTAAGTTTTTTTTTTGCAATCAGAACAAATGCTCATAGAATTATTTCCGCATAGTTTATTTTCACCCTATTTTAATTTTTTTCCTGAGGTAGATACTTATTTATCTGCAGCAAAATTGATCAGTGGAGGTGACTTGGAGGACATTGGAGAAATAGGCGTTCTGTTTTTGAAATTTTCCCCTTTTTTTTCGGCGTCAGAACCTTTTCCCTTTTTCTTTCACTGGTTTTTATGTTTTTAGCATCAGTTTTTATTAGCAAGGTTTCTTCTGATTCTAACTGAGAAGAACAATTCTTTTCTGCAAATCTAGGCTCCGAAAAAATATTCACAATAATCTCATGAAAGCACACTATTCTCATCACTAGGAATATATGTCTCTTCAAATAAGTCAGACTGTTCATTCGAACCATAATCTGTTTTAGATAAATCTGCAACAGCTTCAGGAATTAATGTTCCTATAAGTTTTGCTTGGCAACAGTTCTTCTCGACATCATGAAGATAATTATGTGACTGAGCACTTCATTATCATCGAAGAAAATAACCGTCAATGCTTCAAGCAAAGCACATGTTTTGGTGCACAAAAGAGTTCCAGAAAACATTTTTGGAATTTACCTGTTTATATTTACTTCTTTTTAGATCCAAAGTAATTTCACGTGTCCAGTCACATGCTTTTTAAATTTACCTTTTTCAACTTTGCCCCCTGTGCAGATAGCAGAAAACTGAAACCATGCAACCAGCTGGTGTTTCGCATTTTCCTAACAATTCAAAGAATTAAACCTAACCAGAAGGTACTACTCAAGCTCAAAAGAACATTACTCACCCTGACAACTAACAATAGTCCATAGTACACACAACTGATAAGAGAAAAAAGAAGAAAACGGATGCATAAAGAAAGGTTCACTTAGCGGTCAAAATGACCGTAGTCAGTCTTTCTAGGTATAAACATTTATAGGGACTATAATAATAATCCTAAAGAAAAAAAAATACTGTTGTAAGATTTTGATAAATAGTTAGGAAAAGTCAATGAAGGAAAAAGAGTTTGAAAATTAAACGCAGCAAATATAAGCATTTGAAAATCGTTTGCGGTCAAAATGACCGGTTACGTCTTTCTAGTGTTAACTAACAATTTTCGTTCCGCTAATAAATTGCTCGTCGTGCCGTGAAAAAAAAAATCATTGAAAGGGCTATCTTGCCAGAAAAGACAACCACGCGCTACGATACAAGATGGCTTTCATCACTTGTAACGTCACACGATAAAACATTTTGGATTGAAAATCAGACATTTTTAAAAATTTATTAAAAATTAAGTGTTGGAGCAAAAAGTATTTTCTGTGTCCATGTTATTAATTTTTTTTTTTTGTTTATTCTCACAATTTCAGTGGCTAAAAGTGGTACTTTTGACTGAAGGAACATCCTCAATCCAGTTCTGTGGGAGAGGGGTGGGTGACTAGGGAGAGCTTGAAAGGGAAAAAATTATGAATGAAATTAACATCTTACAGGCAAAGTGCAAGCGATTTAATTACATGTTTACTTTGAATTTTAAAATAAAGATTTTTGATTTCACTACTAACTGTACTTTAATGACATGTAACGCAATAAATCTATCTAAACTTTTACATACCAACCTTAAGCTATAGAACAAGGGTTCCCAACAAACCTTGATTAGCACCAAAATGGCCTACATGGTTCAAACATAAAAAAATGTTGCATATTGGTGTCACGTGTGCGTTTCTCTCTTTCTGTGTGTATATGTGTGTGTCTCTGTCTATCAGGTCAAAACTAGTTCCGTTTGGTACAGGACATTCAGATAGAGTTAAATTGGGTAAATCTAAGTATAATCCAGTCTATCTATCTTAGTAGAACGGATCTTACGCGGGTATTAGAAGTAAAATGAAGCGTGATGCAAAGTCCACCGTGTGAAACACGGGCATGTGCAAATGTGTCGGTAACTTTCACCTGTTTTAGACACGGGCAGTGGTCAAGGGCAAGATAAATTTTAAAATGAGAATTTCTTCAATATTTAAGATGATATGGATTCAAATGTGATCCAATTCCTAACCAATTTCTGTTATTTAAAAAAACGTTTTGCTTCGGTTGACTTGTAATCAGACAAAACAGATTTTAACTAGCGACTTTTATTTCTTGTTCGGTATTTTTTATAATTTATTGTTCGTATATTTTCTTGCTTTGAAAAGTAATAAAATCAGAATTTAATTTGTACGCGGGTATTTCTTTCTTTTCAGATAAACTGTTATAAAAATTGTGAATTAATTTCAGGCAATTCAGTAATGTTTTTAGATCAACAAGAATATAAGAATCATGCATTTTTTTTTTTTTTTTTTTTGCTTGAAGTTAAATCTCAAAGGAGATTTATTTTATTAGTATCATTAATTGCTTCTTTGATCATGAAATAGTTTTTGAAAACATATAATTTACTTATTTTTCGTATAAAATAAGAATTATGAACTACAAAGTTAAATATTTGATAGTTGGTTGAACATAAAACACTACTTAGGTAATAATTAAAATGTAAAGATTTTTTCTTGCGACATAAGAAGAAAAGGTTTTTGAATTTCAAAAAAGAAGGAAAGAAAGAAAGCAGTTTGTTTCCAATTATAAACTGCATTTCAAAACACAACGTGAGGATAGAATTTATGAGAAAGACCGTGAAATGCAGACAAAATAGTATTAAAGAAATGATAACAATGAATTACGAACAGGAGGGAGATAGTGAAGTTTTTGTTGATTTTCTTTCTTATTCAAAAAATATGCTTTACATTGTCAAAACATTTTGTATGCATGAAAACAAATTATGGTTTTAATTAAAATATACTGAAGTGAAATAGTTTGTTTAAAAAATATGAAAGAATTGAAAGAAATACAAAATGCTGTTATATTTAATAAGAAGGCCTTAATGTGTACTTTCATTGAACAAAAGGATGTAAATGTTTAAAATATAATTATTTCAAGTAACTGCGAGTAGTGTCAAGATGTCCCTAAATTACAAAGTTTGTTTTAAAAGAATTCCTTTTCAATGTCAATTTTTTTTTTTTAGCTTCAAGGTGCTGTTAACAGTCAGTCTAAAGATTGCAAATTCTGAGACACGTATATACAGTATATTTTCCCTTTTTGTTCCTTTTACATATATCTCTCATATTTAAAGGTTTTTTGGCTTGAAAATTTTTCGTAACCCCTTACATTCTATGTTTTGTTTTTCCTTTTTAACTGATCACCCTTTTTTCGTATTTTCCTTTTTTTTTCCTTTGCAGTCCAGGTTTTGTCGGACTCTTTTTATGAAGATAGTTTAGAAAAACCAAACAAAAACTTTTTCTTGGGAAAACTGGACCAAATTACCGAAATATTTTTACATACACTACATTATAAATCACATTCAAAACCTTAAAACTCATTTTCAAAACACTATCTTTATAATTTACAAAAAAAAAAGCTATTTTAGTTTTTAAAATGTTTTGTGTCCCTTTTCCAAAAAAATAAAATTTAAAAAAAAATCTTTATCAAAAAAAAAAAAAAAAAAAAAACAGAATGGAAACTTTTATGTCAAGAGAGCGTTCCTTTTAACTCCAAAAATTGCGGAAGAATTCTTTGAAGAGGAAGAATGTTCTCCCCTTTTCACGAAGTTTTAACACTCCTTTTCTTTTAACATGTATTTTAAGTTTTTTCCTCTTTTCTTGAAATTTCATTGCGAATGGAACATTTTCCCAGCTTTGATTAATTGGGACTGCCATCTTTTATCTAGATACATAAACGTAAATGATAGGTTGTTTTTTTTTTTTTTATAAAATATTAATATAAATTCTTTCAAAAGCATTAGTGAACTTAAATTACAATGTTCGGCTGTTGATTATCGCAAAACATTGAGATTTTAACAAAATATATCAACATTCGAAAATTATGGGACAATCAAATACTTACACTTGTGGAGAAAATTTTTCTTTAATATACTGTATGGTCACCTTAGACAGATATTTATTCCCATATCTGTATTGCATACACTTACGGCACTTGCACTTACATACACTTACCAAACTTTCCAAATTCTTTTTAAACTAAACGCATCTCTACTGAAAGACAGTTTTTAGTTCTCAGATGGTCCAACAAGGTATTAAGGGAGCTGAAACTTGACATCTAAGTCATCTTACACATGATCAATCTGATTTAAATCGGTAAAGTAAGGTGGCCAAACTACTCTACTTATATTCCCCATTTGTTAGCGCTCTGACATCACATATGTGGCCAAGAATCATCATACATTAAAAAAATTCTACAGTGCTGGCCAAATTATTAGACTAAGACTGTTTTAAAAGCAAATTCTTTATTGATTATATAACTATAGACACATTAACGAACAGTGAAATAATTGTCTAATATGTAGTATGCATTCCCTTGTTCTGGATGAGCATTTTAAGTCTTTTTGGCGTACTTTTCACAAGGTTTGCACCATTTCTTAACATTTTTTAAAAAAGGAGGTAAAAAATTGTTTCTACTCACTATTATATATACTCACATACACATACTCACTAATTACCTAAAACTAACTTAAATTATAACAGAACACACTAATGAAAAGGACCAGTGAACTGTTTAAGCTGATTGAGGTTATGTTCCTGGTAGGTAGATAAACAAAGAACATAAACAAAGTAGACAGTGCTGCCACCTGAAAACATTAAATTATGCAAAATAACGTAATAATCAGTGTACAAATAAATAGCATTTTAGTACAAATAGTGTACAAAAAAAAAAAACTCTTTAGTCTAATAATTTGGCAAGCACTGTAGTCCTTTATACCCTCCTCCCCCTCCCTAAACAGAATAAAGGGGAGACCTTCCACACTTCGGACACAAGGGGAGTCCGAGTCCTTATCCTCACTAACTAAAATAAAATTTATTTGTGTTTTATAACAAAAGTTGTTGGCACAGCGACTGCCGCCAACTTGCTGATAATTTCACAAGGTTTTTCTGCTTCTAACCAGGGCTGTGAATAGCAATGAACATAGTTTTAAATTTCAGTGTGCTGTTTTGAACAGCGATCGGTTACAGAATGCCTTGCTACAGTTTGGTATGTTTTCTCTGTGGATTCCTCCTTGAACCACCAAACGGAGGTCCTAGAAACGGATATTTTACGGACAAAGAGAGGTAAGCGTCCGTGTGTTTATTTCTTTCTCCTGTTAAAAACACTATCAGAATTAACATTCAGGCATTACCTGGACTTCTTTACTCATAATAAAGCTGAAAGTCTCTCTGTCTGGATGTCTGGATATCCGGAGGGTGTTTGGATATGTGTAGGATGTTTGGATCTCTGTGACGCGCATAGCGCTTAGACTGTTCGGTCGATTTTCATGAAACTTGGCACAAAGTCAGTTCGTAGCATAGGGGTGTGCACCTCGAAGCGATTTTTCGAAAATTCGATGTGGTTCTTCTTCCGTTCCAATTTTAAGAACAAAACTATCATAAGATGGACGAGTAAATTACGAAATTAATATAACGTGGAACCGGAACATGGGTACAAGCCAATTGGCGAGAAAATTCACCATACATTATTTGTAAATATACGGGCGAGCCAAAAGACCTAATTTTTCTATTACGGGCAAAGCCGTGCGGGTACCACTAGTTTTTTTTTTAAATAAAATAACAGTTATCTTGCCTTTTTTAAATTTTATGAAAATTAAAAAAGCACTGATTTTATAGTTTTAAGCTTTTGTTTCTGTCGTAAGTTACATTCCCACTGACTTCCGGTTTTTTTTTTTTGAACAAAAATAATAAACATGATTTTAATTTTAAAAAAAATGTTTCACTGTTACACTATTCATGATCTATCTTCAAAACGTAATTTCCAAACGTAGATATTAGGAGAGGAACAAGTTCAAGAAAAGGGTACTACTCTCTAAAATAAACCTGATTGGAAAATATCTTTCTTTTCTATTTTTCAGCTAGAGCGATAAAGATGTGTTACTAGGATTAAAGGGAAGAAAATACTGCCTATAAAACCTTTCGGGTCGTAAAATACTGACGACTTGTAAAGAGCGAAAAACTCCAATCTAACATTTTTAGCAAGGAAAATTAATGACTTCAAACAGATGAGGGTTATAGTCATCATTGCAAATAGTTTACTTTATCCTTCATTTTATATATTCTGTTTCAAAACTTAAAAAAATATTTTATGACCGTTTCACTGAAATGTTTATCTGTCCTCAAATAGATACACCTTTAAAATGAAAATGCATTAATTCCTTTTACTATCAACGTTAGAAAATATTATCATGGATTTATACATAATATGAGAAGCGCAGTTTTGTTTACTAGTTCTAAAATATATTAAAATTTATCGCAAACATGTTATTAATAAGAAAGATATTACAGTTGTGTCACATTCTTGAGAGAAAAAAAAAAGAGCCTTAACAGAAGGTGGGATTTTGTAACAATACCTCATTACTAGGGAAGTATATTATTTTACCAATGAATATGCCTGTAATGGCAGCGTTTGAATTCCATCAGCACCTAAGAAAGCCAATATGTTTATCAAGTTTTGTTTTTGGTTTTGTAAACAGAGATTTATGTACATCATTTGCCAAAGCTTTTGTATTGCTAGTTTTCTAGTACATACTTAAAGTGTAGTTTCTAAAACCTAAAAAAAGAGAGGTAATCGTTTTAAAAGAAAAAATTATGAATAATAATGAAACACGATAGAATTTAAATCTGGTAGATTTTACATTTCTGTACCTCAGAGACAAAACAACGTAGTCACGTAATCGCTATTTTACAAGAGAGAGGAAAAAACGTTGTCTGGCGCATGCAAAGAATGGGACTCGCGTTCTTTTCATGCTGGTAAATTATTACATTTTTTTTAGAATTACATTCACATGGCTAGATGCGGAATAGGCTTCAACATGCAATGCACTAGTAAACTGAAAATCCCATTTTTTATACGAACGCCAGTCTGACTAGATTTATGTATTGCAGACACTAATGATTATTATATTCACTCTCGTACAAATTTAGCTTTTTCAGTAACTATCTGATACACACCCAGTGGAAAATAGTTTTATAAAAAAAAATAATAATAATTTGAATTTTTGGCATCTTGAATTCAAATTATGTTTTTCGCAATCACGAGCGTGTGTTTGTATGAATGCGCGTGTGTGTTTGTGTAGGCGCATGTGTGTGGGTGCGCGTGTGTTTGTATGTATGCATGTGTGTGCGTGTTGTGTATGCAGAGCTGTGTGTGTACGCGCGTGTGTGTGTATGTAGGCATATGTGTTTGTGTCTGTGTGCAGGCATGAGTGTGTGTATGTGTGTGTGTGTAGGAGTGTGTGCTTGTGTCTGTGCGCAGGCATGAGTGTGTAGGCGTGTGTGCGTAGGATATGGACGCCTCCGACCAGGAGAAGCGGATAGCTCAAGAGCGCGGGACAACCGCGCCTGGAGGACGGCGGGCGGTGGTGCTGCAGAGGCCCTGGTCCAAGCTGAAAAAGGAACCGTAACATCAAAAAATGTCAAATGAGAACAATAAGCAATCGTGATTGCTCAAAAATATGAACAGAAACAGAAAATATTTTTCTTTGGTGAGAAAAATTGGATCATGATCTCATTTCAAACAGAATTTCAGGCAATTTTTCTTTAAAACATTCAACTAATCGTGGCTGTATAGGTTTTTGAGATACGTTAATCGTGAAGAATCTAATGCAAGAATTTAACTAGCATTTTCTATTGCGAATACAAATGCAGCTTGAACACGAATTATAGGTATTTTGGTTATCGGCCAAGTTAAGACGATGTCATCTAAATGAATCTAGCAAGGGATAAAGCAAAATAGCAATAGGATTTGGATGAGGTGTTTTATAATGTCTCTAGCGCCTTAACTATTTATTGCAGTCTCTAAAATGAAACAAAAAGAGTTTCCATGGAAACAACAAAGAAATAAAATATTTTCATTTCGTCCGGAACTGTAAAAGCAAAATGGTAGGATGAAAATTTCGTTGTAAAATTATAAATCAATTAATTTTCGTTGTAAGAATATAGATCGAATATAGTTTAGATTTTAAAAGATAGTGCAGTGAACAAATTGTCATTTTTACAAAACTGTGTCTAAATAATTAAGGGGACGGTGGACCTTGAAAGCTTTTTCTTTTATTTATTAATTTTGAAATGTGAAGTTGGGCATAAAAGTTAGTAAGTTTATTATCACGCAAAATATCAAGCAAAAAAAAAAGCAACAAAATAAAAATTTAATCAAAATTAAAAAGTTTGAAATTTTAAATAAAAATTTTAAAATGCTCAATGCGACTCAATTTTTGCTTTTTTCTCAAACAATTTGCATTTTACCAGAGAACAGAACATTGCCAAGAACTTTGGGTATCCATTTAAGGATTGGTCCATTATTAACTGCACAGTATTTTTTTCGCGTAAAGCAATAGTTTTGTTGCGAATATTACATAAAAAATCAAAACTTTAATATTTTTAAGTAACATAAAATTCTCTTAAACCTTAATGCATACCCAATTTTATCAAACTACTACCAAAGTAGCATATTCTGAAATGTGAAGCATATCGAACAAAATTTAAGTCGCATGGAGCTTTTTTCAATCTGTGTCAGTCGAATTTTCCAATCCGAGATAAATGACGTTAAAGTCTAATTTCACCTACATTTCATGATCTTCGTATTTTAGTACCTCCCGAAAAATGTTTTCACGATGACTAAATATTTGACATTAATACCAATGTAAGAATTTATTGAAACTTAGTTTACATGTTTGACACTTAGTTTTACTTAGTTTTTTGATTTTGTTTACATGTTTTACAGCCATTTTAATCGAAAACACGCTCTGTTTACTTTTTTTTTTAAAACGCATATAACTTCGCGATATAACATCAGATCAACAAGCGGTTTTTTTTTTTTCATACGATTCAGCACACCTCATATATTGTTACTTAAACGAAATAAAGAAATCATATATTTGACCGATTTCAACTATTTGGAAGGTCCACGGTCCCTTTAAGTAATAAAAACGCACATCTGTAACAAGCAAACTGCCACCCCCCTAAACTAATAGAGCCACCCATTTCCGTTAATTACTCGTTAATAAGTTGCCTTTCCATATAAGCGGTCGTCAAAGCGTGGCTTGAATTTTTTGCTACCTTCTTGGAATAGTAAAAAAAAATTAATATAAAGAATCAAGTCTTACTTGCAGATATATCGCTGATTAAATATAAAAATAGTTATCAAATTTCACTAAATAAGCTTTAAACGCTAATTTTTTTTTTTTTTTTTTTGATATGATTGTGAGGTATGACACAATAATGTTTCTTTTGTTCAAAAAAAAAAAAAAAAAAAAACACTAAAAAAGGAGAACGCAAACACATTCTTTAGTTAATCTCCCTAAATAAATTTAACGTACAAAAAGTTTTTTTTTTGGATTATTGCCAGGCTTGACAAAATAATGTTTCTTTTCAACCTATTTGCCTGTAAAAGACGCAAAGTATTAACGAAATCTTTTAATTTTTCAACATAAATTCTGTAGTTAATTTCAATCAAATGTATGAGAGTATTTGAAGAAGATCAAAAAACAAATAAAAAAAATAAATAAATAAAAAGCACCTTTTTTTTTAAGTTAATTTTACGAAATGAATTTAACGCATTTTTTTTTTCGTGAGATTTGTCAAAATAAATGTTTTTTTTTAACCTTTTTTTTCTGCAATGGATGTATAGTATTAACGAAATCTTTTTTTCGTTTTTGAACTTAAATTGTGTAGTTAATTTCAATTAAATGTATGAGAATATTTGAAAGAGATCAAAAAACAAACTAAGAAAGAGGGGGGGGGGGTGAATTCAAAACCCTTTTTCAATTAATTTCACTAAATAAATTTAACGTACTTAAAGTTTTTTTTTTAAATATCTGTGAGGATTAACAAAATAATGTTTCTTTTCAACCTTTTTTCCTGTAATGTACTCAAAGTATTAACGAAGCCTTATATTTTTTGAATATATATTATCTAGTTGATTTCAGTCAAATGCATGAGAAGAGTTTTATAAAAACAAAAAATAAACTGAAAGAAAAAAAGGAAGAAAATAAGAACGACTTCAAATTGTGTCTATTTTTCTTGATCTTGTTTTGGTCATTTCAAAACATCATTTGCTATTGCATTATCTCCGAAAAACGCAATCAGTGCGCATAGATAAAATTGTTTTGCATTTGAAGTAACTCGAATTCAAAATGTCGTTGAGGTATATGCAGAAATTGGTTCAAATTATTGAGGTTCGGAGAAAAACTCATCACATCAGAAAAAGTTAATGAATCCATTTATTTTAATGTCCTCTTTACTGATTTGTGTACGAGATTACCGCATACAGTGGTGAATGAATTATTTCTGTTTTATGACGCTGGATTTATGAAAGGATCTAAATTACTGGAGATAACGAATGCGTCATTTTCCTTTGATTCAATTTTATTTATTTTCCTTTTTGAAATGCAGATAAAGTTTTCTCCTTTCATCAGTGTATTGGTAGTGAGATGCGGAAAATTATGTAATGTACAGCTTCATTTCTGTCGGCATGTATCATCATTGATTTGCAATCTATGGTGAAAAGTAGCATCAAATACTGAGCTCTTATAAATAGAGAGTTGGTTTTCAATAAGAATCGCAAAGGTCCTTCGTAATACTTATCGAGTTTATAGTGTATAATTGTTTTTCTATTTGGCAAGCGTAAAACTCCGAATGATTATAAACACATTTTTATTAAGTGAGTATTTCCTACTTGGGTTTAGGCTGTTAACTTTAGAATTGCACGTACAATGCTTCAAGTAAAATTTATGATATAAATACAAATTCGCCCATTCCAGTAAATTAATTACTCTTCATTTTTTTAAATACTTAAAATCCTTTTGAATTTCATTCGCTTTTCAAGCACATTTTATATTGTTTTAATTTAAATGTTCAGAAACAGAAACTTTTACACCATCTTTGTCGTCCTTTAACTAGTTTTGCATGCAACTTTTTTATTTATTTTTTCTTAATCGTGTTTCGAAGTTTTTCATTTTTTTAGCAATATTAAGGAGCTTTAGTAAATATGTCAAACAGTGTACTACATTTTCAGGAATATATTTATCTGTTCATTTTTTATCTAACTGGTACAACCTGAATAAATAAATGCAAAATTGCTATTGATAAAATGTCTGTTCCTATTTAATGCTATAGTTGCAGAAAATCTAACCTGGCATCGCCGTAATGCTGCGATTAAAATCTGCGCACGATCTTTACAATTCTGCCAGGTTAGGTTTGCCATATCTATATTTACTGTTGTTTTGTAATAACTGAAGTTTTAACATTGATGTAGCATTAGTAGGTTTCATCAAAGCTGCACTAGGCTCATCTTAAATCAGCTCGTGCAACCACAGTTCCTGATAGAGTTTTAATACATCATCGGGCACTAATCAAGGGATGGTTGACCTTGGAGGAGCTCATTCTTTTTTCGTCTAAGGACACAGGACCAATAACGTTCAAAACCAGCAAACCAACCAAATAAACAAAATCAGCTTTTTCCACCCCAATTATAACAAATTGAATGGATAGGAAAGCCAACTTATCAGAGACAGCTGGGAATCAAATCGCTCCTTTGATTTTGTTTTAACTTGTACATGTTTTGCATTTTATGTTACTTTTACAACATTTTTCTGTTTTCGTGTATTATGTTTATTTTTCTTTTCGCTAAATGTAACAACTGATTCGTTGCAAAATTTTTTCGATCAAGATATTTATTGCTAATTTATTAATTAGCTATTTCATTTTGACAGCAACAATTATTATTACGGAATTTTAGGTGAAGTTTCTTGTTTAATGTTTTTTTCTCGAAAGCAATCAATACATTTCGACTCTAAGTTCCTTTTTGTCTTCTTTGTTTCGTTAATTTGCTATTTTACTATGTAAGTTGTCTACTGTTATTTTTTTGCTTTTACTGGATAACTCTTTGTATCCAAAAGCTCACTATTTTGAATTGAAGAAATTTTTTTTCTTGAAATCGTGAAACACGTGTCTGCAGCAATCTAAATTTGTGCGATAAAACGTTGGTTATTTCCTTTTCATTTTATTCCCTTTCAATGCACGGCATTGTTTTTATTTCCTATGGATTTTTTTTTCTCAAAACGTTCTAAAGTGGTTTTGAAAGTTTTATTTAGCACAGTAAAGAACATAAGTTTGTATTCAATTCTTTTTTAATTTTCATATTGAAAAAAAAATGCATTAAATATTTCACTTTTCATTTTCGCGCAATTTTTATTTAAGGTATAAAATAATAATAATAATAATAATAATAATAATAATAATAATAATAATAATAATAATAATAATAATAATAATATGGGAAATGAGAAGTTATCGACCTGGTTAAGGGCTCATTTAAATTTGAATTGTTGTGAAGAAATTGCACTTTCAGTCTTGTAAGAGTTTCATTAATTTTCTACTATAATTTATTAATGTTTGTACACAAATTAGAATACACTAGTTTAACCAGTTATGATTACACTCGCTTAGTTATGTGCATACTAAAAGCTAGTAATGGTCATGCTAGATAACCATTACTAGACTCACCCTGTTGTGAGAATCCTTTGATGGTATTTCTAGAATATCGATTACAAATTTGATACTGACAATTCAGGAAAACCTGCCCATTACTGGTTGAGTGCCATCACTAGTCCTTAGGGGCAAAACAATAGTTACCGTTAGATATGTAACGAATACTAGGTAACTACTCGGTACTCGGCCTACTCGGCCAATTTGCCGAGTACTCGGTACACGGGCAGATGTTGATTAGACACTCGGCCAATACCGAGTAATTGTAAAAAATTGAATATCGTTCAAGACAGATTTTACAATTGATAAAAAGTGAGAGCATATAATATACTGCAATCATTTGCAATTGCTATATCCATAAAATAAGACTGTATTCTATGTATAAGTTGAAGAAAAAAAACACGTATAAAATCTAATCAGAGTAAGTTAAGTACTTTTTCTGTATCACATATTAGTGTAGGACAACTTACCTTTGGTCAGGAACATTCTAAGTGATCATTAAGATAAGTACTCATTAACTCATAACAAAAAACCCTTTCAACCATATTGCAATGAATTCCTCATCACTTGAAAACTTAGACTGCAAATTTTTAAAACCTTGGTTTTGCAGATTCAAATTTTGCCACAATTATGAGAATGCAGAGAAGTAAAATAAAATCATTTTTTTTAAGAGTAAGAAAAAGGTTGTGACTTTGGGTAAAGAAACACTTAGGGGGGATGCTATTTATTTAAATAATCGAAATTATTGCACAAAATCATAGATTATGGATTTAAAGACATCCGACGAAAGACATATTTTTTTTGTCGGGTGTCTTTGCATTCATGAGCTCATATTTTTCGCATTGAAAAAGACGTTCCTTGTAACGCAGAAAAATGTGACTGCAGTGTTCCTGCATATTTGTGCTTTTAACGTTGTTTTATTTGATTTAAAAAATATTTACGTTTGTCGGACTAGAACTATAATAGACTGATACAATTTGTTTTAATTCCAACCTCATTAATCATATCTTTTATTTATTTGTTTATTGTTAATTTTTAAAATAACTTTTTTGTGAAGTTTTTGACTCAAACTAAATTTTTTAAATAATGTGCAATTAAATTTCGCCTGGAATTTTGTTTTAAAATCTAATATATGGCCATGGAGGTCTATACTACTTCTAAAAATAAGTTCAAAATTCATCACGTTGGTTCTTCTCACGACATGATTGGTACTCGGTACTCGGTAACTCGATACTCGGCCGAGTTGTGAAAGGCCGAGTACTCTGTACTCGGCTACTCGACCAAAGTGCTACTCGTTAATAGCGCAATTTATTTGTTGCAGGTGCAGTATCTTACGTTGGAGTTAACAAATATTACTTAAAAGCTTTGATTTTTGTCCTTAAATTAAAGTTATTAATAACGTTTAAAGTCAAAAAATCAGTAATCTAACGTCAATAAAGCACAAAAATTGCAAAATTCGGTGTTACAAGGAACACCTTTTTCAATGCAAAGAAGTGTGAGCTTCTGGATGAAAAGTCATCCGAGAAAAGCAACACGGTGGAACAGGAGATAGTATAAATATCAAGAAATAGAAATTGAACAAAACAAAAAAGATAAAATGACACCTGGAGGCAAAATTTATTATATAATTCCATCATAAAAAAACCGTTAAGTAAAAAATCTTCCAAGAAAACCCATAAACAATGCAAAAAGTCCAAAAATGAAACCACTCTGAATAAATTAGCAATAAATTTACCAGCGGGAAAAACTATGTATGGAAGCAATGTATCAATACACAATAAAGAGCACTCATTAAATGACCATATGCTATTTTTAGGTGGCAAGATTATAGTTTCAGTTCTCTACATTTTGTTTTACAAACTAAGTTGGAAACACTATATAAGGAAAACTATAATCAAATAATTTCGAAGTTATTGTTTAGGAACTGATCTTAAATGCTGGTTTGAAGTTGTTAAAACCCCTCGTTTCCCCATTCCTCAGTTTCTAAAACTCCAGGTATTACAATAAATCTTTGAAATCTTGTGATGCTTTAATATAAAAAGGTGAGTTTTAATCGCTTAAACATATACTTTTTTTGCTAACTTTTATTTTGAATGCTAAAGTATTTGCTAATACTTTTATTTTGATTTAATTACATTTTAAATCGTTTCAGTCAAAATTTTACAAAACGTTATGTTCTAATAAAAATCAGTTTTCTAGTGTTTGAACACCGATAAGATGGAAGTTGCACATTCAGATACAGGCGGCAAAGGACGCATCTATTAGTTTGTAGGAAAGCCTTTTTGCAGTTACAGATGTGTATTAGACTCTAAATTCAAAAATCACGTTGCAATGAACGAAACACTCACATATTCATTTCCCTTTTCTCCTTTTGCAGACATATATACTGCTTACCGATCCATAGAAAGTCATCGACAGTATCTACTGTCTGACCAGCGATTACATGGAATGACTAATATCTGGTTTATAGGCGGAAATGAACATATCTATTAGTTTATAGGGGTATTAGTTGGTTTGTTACAAATGTGCACTTTTGCCTCTCTATTATTTAGCCTTAGTTTTATAAAAATGAAACTTTGTTCTCAGAAACATTTTTTTTAATCTAAAGTATATTCGATCTATATTCTCACGGCAAAATTTAATTGATTTATTTATTCAAAACAAAGTTCTGAGCTTATACCATTTTGCTTTTACGTTCCTGAACGAAACGAAAATATCTTCTTTGCTTTTTGTTTCCATGATAAATATTTTTGTTTTCCCTTATTTTATTTTAGAGAATGCAATACATGAATATAAGGCACTAGTGACAATATAAAACGTGTGCATCAAAATCCCATCGTTATTTTCCCTTTTCCCCTGCTAGATTCATTCAGATGGAATAGTCTTTACGTGGCAGATTGCCAAATTAAATACAATCGTGGTCAAACATTACTAGTCATGTTCGTAATAAGATTTTCCTATTTCGAAGATGGGGCCTCCTTGGGTTTTGTGGTAGAAACGCTTTGTATGTTGGAGATCGTGAGTTCGATCCACACCGGGATAAAAATATTGAGATACAATGAGGTAAAATATGGAAAGTTTTTTTAACGCCTCGAAATTTTACTTTTCTGCGTCATAAACACTCAACTTTTAGTGGATTTTTTTTACACCACATTTCACTCATGCCTCAAGGAAACATTTAGCGGCTTGATAAATTTTAAATATTCTAAAAATTACTTTTAAATAGTTTTGTTATTATATTTTCTCATTTTTAGAAAACTATGCAATGCTTTAGCAGTTTTCCTCAAGTCTGTGCTTATAGATGACATGACACCATTAACACATAAGTGAACAGTTGAAAAAAAAATGTGGATAAAGTTACCTTGGATAATTGTATTTACAAAAAACTCATATGTGATGAAAGAACAAATAGAAAATTCCAAAAAGAAAAGTTGTATTCTAGTGCTAATTATCTCAAAAGAAGAAATTTAATAATATCTAATATTTAATTAAGAATATGAAACAATAAAAATTTTCAACACATGAAAAGTCAACGCTGAAAAAACTTTATACAACACGGTTAAAAACTCGATAGTTGAATAGCAATCAATGAAAAAAATAAGCCATTATTTGTTTGGTATAGAAAATCTTACACTTTTCTTTGACAAAAAGTTTTTATTCGCAGGCCTGTCAGCCACAGCTGTTCTTTTATTTTTAGAGCTAGGGCTGAGAAGTTATTAAAAGCATTCAATATTAAAGATAATATACTGAAAAGGAAGTATTGTTCATTATTTTCACTATGTATTTAAAGTTGTTTTAAAAAAGAACCAATTTTTAAGTGCATGTGCCGAAGGAATTCAAAGCTCTTTACAAATTCTTCCGTCTCCTTAAAATGCTCACAGTGAATTCTGGACAAATAAAAAACAAAAACCGTAAGTCGTTTACCCTTTCAATAAACTGGTAACCTTCTATCCTTAAATGTTTGATTTTTTGAAAATATTTTTAAGAATGTCCTTTGGCTCTGATTTCTTGCTTAGATCATGGATTAAAGGAGTTTAAAAGTATATTTTTAAGTTAGGTTTATGATTGAAAAAACTATCTGGCATCAATGATGGGGTTTAACTGAAAACAGGAAAAAAATCATATTCAAATATCCTGAAATATTGATAAACATTTGATTGGAAAAATTCGTGACAGAATGGTGTGTTTGAATCCTTAAATGTATTCTTTAAATATTTCTTTCTTAAAATATTGTTAAACTTTCATTATTCGTTTAAATCATTGTGAAAATGCAGTTAAAATCTAATTTTGATTTAAATAAAGTTTATAATTAAAAGTGGCAACAAAGGGCTTTTAAGTTGAAAATAAATAATCTTGTCAAATATTCTAACAAAATATTGTTAAACTATTTGGCTATTCAAATACTATGTTTTATTAGTTTTAGTTTAGCAAGAAGTAGACATTCTCAAATGGACAAAAGTAAACAAAACGCACGTGCATCATGCAAGTGCTAAGAATCTACAGCTAATTTTAATTTACATAATTAAAGGTGATGACTAGAAACAAATTAAACCAGTTTATAATTGCATCTTAAGTGCATTGGTGGATCTTACTAATTATCGGCAACATTTTAGCTAAAAATTAATCATAGAATTATAAAGGATTAGCCTGCATACGTTGTCATATGGAAATAGAATGTGTTTGACGTTTTAATGTGTACAAAGTTTCAGCAAACGATCAGAATCATTGGCATATATCTCCCTCTCAAGTGTTTACCACTCGCTTTTTCGTAATGGGTAGGTATGGTATTTATAAAAATATCAAACTGGTATGTTTACCGATACATGGAAAGTCATTAGCATTGAGACATTTATCTATATATATAAAAATGGAGTTTGGTTAATTTGTTCCCTAAGATCTCAGAAATTACCCGGCAGATTTGGCTGAAACTTTCACCGTTTGTTCATTTTGGTACTGGGAAGGTTTATAGACCAGTTCGAAAAAAATCCGATTGATAGTTCCCTTTTTATTCCAATTTTAGTCCCAATTTTCGCATAAATGCCCCAATATGGGGTTGGAAAAAAACGTGCACATATTAACATTATATGTCCATCGAAAGCGCCAATTTTTCTGCTGAAGATAGCATCTGTTCGAAGTTTCTAAGTTGTATAAAAAACGAGTTATGAGCTTTTTTGTTCCCTGTTCGAAGGCTTTCATCAACCCAAGTCATTATTTAGTGTGTCATCTCAACCCCCAAGAATTGTTGTATTGTTGAATATTTTTGCGTTTCGTCTGACTTTTTGAGGCTTTTCTCAAGTCAAATCTTAAAGTAACGTTTTTCCACAAGATTGGCTAAAAATAAATGGATTTGGCTGACTATTTTACTTTTAAACGGAACTTATGTAATTAATGGTTTATTATTATTATTTATGCTGATTGGACACTTGCTCACTGTATCCAACCAGCCAGCAGAAATATCGACAGAATGTTTTCAGAAAGATTTCAGTTGCTGATGCATTTTGCAGTTTTTTCTACTGTCGCTGTTTTTGAGCCCAAAGACTACGTAATAATGTTTCTCAGCTTTCACCATATAAACAAAATATCGCCAATCAAAGATACTTAAAAAAAAAAAAATACTGTGTAAAATAATTTAACAACTAAATTAGGCAAATCCATAAACCACACAAAAACTTCCATTAAGTTTTCTTTTTACACGATTTCAAACAATCGACAAATTTTACTACTTATTTTGGAAACATTTCGGATGAAACCGTTTAGCGCCTTTTTTTTTTTTTTTTTTGACCAACAGTATCTCAGCATCTGGCAACAATATTTCTATAATAAAAATTAGTAAGTAGGGGGAGTATTATCGAAAGGGTCCCGAAATGATTCTCACAAATTTGGTAAGATTTTAAACCGCACCAAGTGCCCACAAAAATTGAAATTTCCCAAAATAACTAAAGCAAGTGTAAGGGGAACATGGGCGGTTACATTTTTTAAAACAGTTCGTACATCAATAGCCATACAGAGAAGGTTTTAGATTTAAAAAAAAGTACTAACAGATAAATCTTTTTAAACATGTAAAGTTTAATTTCATATTTCGGAAATTCTTTAAATTTGTATATGCTTAAATGTCGCGCTTTCGTTTCTAATTGAATACTATTTTGTTCTTTATACTTATTGCTATTTTAGTTTAATGAGTAAGGAAGAAGCTCGATTTTTAATCACGTCAGAAAGGTTTGTTTTAAATTCTTTCGCTTAATACAAAAAACAAGGGCAAGTAATGATTGTTTCTCATAATTATTACTGACCCAGGCAACGAGGGGTATTTTTGCTAGTATGTTATAAAAGTTATAATTTTCAAACTTGGACAGTCATGCATAATGTTGCTGAATTGAGATGAAATATTTTTATTAATATCTTTGGCAATAGCAATGACTTTAAAGAATTTCTTAGAAGAGAAAGAAGATTTTAAGGAATTAAAGAGGATGCTTATGCAATTGAAATATTTTAAACGAGTTAACTTAATTGTCAGAACTGTTAAAAGTATCATTTAAAAGCATTTAACGTTGTTGATCTTATATTATGTAAAATTAAATATAAAACCTTTCAATTCCATTGTTAGGTAAATTTAATCAAGAAAATGTGCGTACTAAACAGAATAATATCACGATTAAGATACAATTAATTTTGTTCTTGCACGCAAGCAATCTTAAACGTTTCCCTTCATTGCATCTAACTAGTTGAAAAGTTTGGTAAATGTAAATTATGTTAATCTCAGCTTAGCAACGACTTTATGATTTAAGCTTTTCACATGAAGAGTTTCCTGAACCTGTAATTCGACGTTTACAAAATAATAGCAAAATAAAATACTTGTATAATGTTAAATTTAGTTTCTTATCGAAAGTGCTTAGTGTACTTGGAACCGGTAATTATTTTCACCACAAAATTAGAAAAATTGATGCAGAAGGAAGGAGTTTATCAACTGATTTTGACACTTGAATTTTGCACTGGTAAAACTGTATTACATAGTGCCTTAAGATAAAACTAAGTTTGCTTCTTTCCTCCTGCACAAGTAATGCTTTAATAAAATTAGAGATTTCAATTTTTTAAAGTGCAGAATAAGGTAAAGTGATGCGAGGCTGTTTGGTGGCAGAGGTTGTGCTCAATAAGGGTCGGGGGCAAGTGCTGATTTTGTGCTCAAACTTCATGCAGTTGTAAAATTAAATGAAAAATTATCATATATCATCTCCTAGTATTATTGATTCAATTTATAATAAGTTAATTAAGCCCTCTCATTCTGACAAGGTTTCTACTTCCAATGCTTCCTATACTATTGTTCTGCCTTATTATCCAAATGTCAGTCATCAAGTTTCAAAGATTTTAAAGAAGTTTGGTTTTGATATAGCTTTTTCTTCAGTAAAGAAATTAAAATTTACAAACTTGAAGGCCCCCCCCCCTATTGATTGCCTTAGCAACTATGGCATCTCCTGCAAGTGTGGACTTGGTTACGTTGGACAGACTAAACGTACTCTCAAGCACCGTCTGAAAGAGCATGAAAATTATGTTAAACATAAAGAACTTGCTCGTTCTTCCATCGCTCAGCATTGTTGAACTTCTAGTCACTATTTTGATTTTTCATCTGCAAAGATTATGTATTAGTAAATGTTCTTCGGTTTATGACCTCGATTTCTGGGAAACTTACTATATTTGGAAAAATTCTCATTCTTTTGCCAATGATTTTTTCAGCACTCCATTTTTTCATGATATTTGGAAGCAATTTCTATAATTGCCTTTTCTAGTTTCTTCGTTGTCTCTCACTCTTTTTGTCTCCTGGCTTCTGAATGGTTGTCTCTTCTCCTTGCTCTCAGCCCGGGGTTGACATGCTGTTCGCTGATTGGTTATTTGCTGTCTTGTGTCCTGAATTCCTATTGGTTGGTCCTTTTTGGTATAAGTACCGGTGCCCACTTGGTTGTTGTTAGTTAGTTGGTGAGTTTTTTGCACTGGCTCCATTGTAGTCTTGAAATAGCTACATACTGTATTTTTTTCAAAAATTGTGTTTTATTTACGTTGTTTTTTCATATAAATTCCTGCAGTTGTGCATGTATGCGAAAATGCATGTTGCGCGTTCCGAGACATTGATATAAAATATCTCTACTGTGCATTGTTTTACAGGGCATTCCTATAGCAGAAAGTAAGAGACGTTGCGAAATACGTCGGACTACTTCTGACTACTTCTTAGTACTAGGGTACTTAGTACTATACTAGGGGCAGAACAAAACTAAAATTTTAAAAGAAAATTCATCGTAAATTTCAATGATCAAAGATCTTGTACGGTATTTTCTGAAACGCGAGTAATCCTCTGGCAGCTTGTACTGGTATTTTTATGTTCGAATTTATTTTTAAGCACATCTCGATTTCATTCCGGGAACATCATTGCCTTAGACTTATTCTGTTGTTTCAAATCATATGAAAGTATATGGACTGTCTTCAACGGAAGCATTGTCTTGAGATCTTAAAATTTAAGGACTTCCAGGTTCGGATGAAGTGACTTGTCATGAACAGGCATAGTGAATATGGTATCGACTTTGCCCAATAAACTTGCCTTTCGAGTACATTTTTTAGGTTTCTAAAAATTATTTAAAAATCAGAGCATCTAAACTCGTTGTCTATGGATAGTTAAAAGCTACACAATCGCACATCAGATCCTATTTATAACAAGGAACATGTCACAAATAGTATTAAAGTTATAAATGAAATACTGACCTCTGTGTGTGTAAACTAGTATTGTTTTCCCCAAAACATACTTTATTCGGTCACTGGGTGTCGTGTGACGCGAACTTGTTCCGACGTGTTTGCCGCACACGGAGCGGCAACAGGCGACTGTTGCTATGACAAAGCGGCTGCTGACCAACTAATTATTTATGAGTTAGAGGCAAAATTAGCTTTGCCCGGAGTATGCACTTTAGCCGGGTTTCTCCTACTTCCTTTACTACGTAAAATGAAGTAAAAAAGAACAAAATAAAGAAAAACACTAAAAAAGACAATACATACCCATACTTTTGGAATGAACCTTGAAAAGTAAAATGTTCGCATTTAACTCAAGAAGTTTGGGTTTTTGAATTTGGCCTTCAATTGCAGGTTTCCTTTTCAAACAATAAATGCAGTTTGAACAACAGATGAAAAAAAAAACTAATTACTGGAAAGTTCTATTGAAAGAAAACATTCATAAATTAAGCTACTGATCTTCAAGTTCTGCTGAAGTGTACTCTCGAAAATGGAAGGTTTTAAGTGACTAGGGGGCCCAGGACTCCGCTCGGGTTCTCCCGGGTTAAAGAAGTCTATGATACGCCACAACTCATCAAAAATGTCTCGAAGAAACTTTAATTAGAAAGAAAAAGAAGACGGTCTACTAATCATTGAAGTGGTTCCAAAATATTCGTATTTGCTAGAGTGCGATCAAGTTATCACTTAACCTAATTTTTAAACTGTTGAGCTATCATCATAATCCAACTTCTTATAGTTCATCCCATTATATGCGAGTCTTCAGTTCCCATTACAGCTGTAGGTTCATGTGAAGCATCCAGCTCTGGAGTGCTAGGTAACTTTTAAAAGCATACCTAAGAAAGTTTTAGAAAAGCGTTCCCATACTTTAAAGCGTTAAAGGTAATAGAACTAAAAAAGGAAATATATTACGTGTGGTACGAAGTTCAAGAAGAAACCAGCTAGAAAAATATAAGCAACTGATTATAGAACTAATTTAAAGCGGAATCCAAAAAAAAAAAAAAAATGAAATAAAGAGCAATGAGGATGAGTGCACATAATATCTGGATATATACCTAGGGGATAGCATCTACCATTAACTAGACTCAATAGGTTATTTGAGACAGGTGGTTGCCTATAAGCTGCACAACCAGCATCAATGTATGCGTCGATTGTAAACGACATCTTCGGATAGTTATAAGGAGAAAAACATGAGTTGAAAAATAACTTCAGTTAGAGCAAACTTAAACTGGAAGTGTCGTAATACTGTGATTAGGATCTGCTTTGTTATCACAATTCTGCCAGGTTAGTTTTGTTACGACTAGAATTGCAAATTAAAAGTACTGTCGGGTATTTTGAAGTAATTTTGCCCTTTTCTGGCCTTCCCTGACCCGCTCCTTTTTTTATTTTTATTTTGAGCAATCACGAGATGCTTATTGCTTTCGTTTGACCTTTGAATGACGTTCGTATGATCCCCCCTCCGCCTTCCTCTGCAGCACCGCCGTCGACTGGCCCCTCCCGATGCTGCTCCTACAGCGAAAACCGTCTCCAGGTTGCTATCATATCCTACACACACACGTAATATACACACACGCATGCCTACACACATATACACACACATGCACGCACATACACACACACGAACACGCC
The DNA here is from genome assembly GCF_026930045.1 of Uloborus diversus. Classification (NCBI taxonomy): domain Eukaryota; kingdom Metazoa; phylum Arthropoda; class Arachnida; order Araneae; family Uloboridae; genus Uloborus; species Uloborus diversus. The sequence continues at coordinate 34,226,047 of NC_072732.1, forward strand.
GACACAAATTCACACACGCCTACACAAACACACACACGCTACACAAATACACACGCTCGCGATTGCGAAAAACATAATTTGAATTAAAAATGCAAAAAATTCAAATTTTCTTTTTTTTTTTGAATGTTACTTACATTACATTTTTTTCTTTCCGTACAATAAAATGTTCATTTTTCTAATTATTTAATCATTAATTAAAATATTTACTTCAGTAAAACAGTTTTTACTGAAAGTTTTACAGTTTAAATGCACTATTATTTTTAACTATTTAATTGTAAAAATATTTAAATGGAATCTCTTCTAACAACGCGCAAGTTTACACTGCAGAAACATATTGCACAGAAAATATTTCTTATCTTTATTACAACTGTTGCATTTCATTAAAGCGCAGTAGAAAAATATCCAGGAAAATGCACAAAAAATGAATGAAGTTACAATTATTCATGAACAGTTTAGTAAAGCAAAAAAAAAAAAAATAATAATAATAACTAGCATGTTTTCATTATCCAGTGGATCCGAACGCAAATTTCTCTTAGCATTAACTTAGTTACAAATGCAAAGTAAAACGAATATTTCTTCAGATAATACTTCTAGAAAGGGAGTATAGAGAAATAGACAACACAAACATTTCGAATTGCTTTTACTGTAATCCAGTCACGTTTTCCAAAATAGTTCTCCTATTTCAATAAGATTATATTTTCGGTACAATAGCTAAGGGAAATTTATTTCAATCTGCAACAGATTTTAAGGAAAAGGTGGCGAGAAAATTGAATGTTTACAACCTAACTGCGAAGGTTCTACTTAAAGCAGTTTATGTAATTTTCAAGTATTCAGATTTGACTGGGAACGCAAATGGAAGTATACCTGGAGGAAATATCTGGTTTATATATGCGGATGCGTATTTGCGAAGGGACTATTCCATTCTTTATAAGTACATTAGTCAGTATCGTACCAAACCCGGGTATTACGCCCTCCCTACTATTAAAAAAAAATTTTAATGTTCTATGCAACGCATGAAATTCATGGTATTTCAGAAACAACTTGCTTTTATTTATGGCATGAGAAAAATTTAGGTAAAAACACCCCCTAAACGGGTGATACTCGTTGCGCCCCTCCCCCCCCCCTGTATTGACGCTACTACATTAAATTTTATATCGATATGTTACATCGTTATAATTATTATAATTAATGTTGTTAATGATTTTTTTTAACTCTAATTACGTGAAATTCAGCTAAAACACATATTCATAGAATATTAATTCGTATGTAATTAATTATACGTAGCTAGACAATTTTACATAAACTATTTCTACAAATCTGACTGGAGCTATTTGATTTTTTTAATAATTCGAATCAGCATTGGCAAAAATGAGTTTTAAAAATAAGCACCGTTATAAAAATACCACGCATATTTTTTGAGAATAATTACCACAGAGAGGTGATAAATTAAAATTTGCTGCGACGCAATTTTAGAAGAAAAATATTGAGCCGATCTTTTGCTTGGATATTTCCTTCCTAAAAGAGAATATTCTTTCTCTGAACAAAATTTATGCCTTTCCGAAATTTCAAAAATCTAAGAAGAGATTTTCTTTTTGTTTCGTTTTAGGATTCTATTCCTAAGACAGTTATATTTTTACTTGCAAGAGTTGAAACTTTACACCTTTTTGCAGCCGATTTAGAATTTGCTTTGTGAAAGTAATCTTTTAATTCTAAAATCTCTGAGCTCACAGATTTTAATTAAGTTTAAATATTTACAGAAGATTACATTACGGCGTAATTTAAATTTTTAATGCTCTCAGGCCCTCTTGCGATGCTTCTTTTCCTCGTTTTTCTTCAATTTATTTCTTTCGATTTATTGAGCTGTTTGCTTCTATATTAAAAACGTGATTTTGTGTAAGGAAAAACGAGATGTTTTTCATTCAATGTTTTTCACAAACTTGAAATTAATGATGAATCATAAACCCACAGCCGGTTTCAGTTTCCATATTTATGGTGCACCTGCAATTTACGTAGAAAAATGTCAGCTGAATAAAGCACTAAAATTTTAAACATTGTTATATTTCAAAAATGATTTTAATGTAAGATTATAGTTTGTTGGCGTTTTTTACCTCTTTAAATGCATATATATATATATATATATATATATATATATATATATATATATATATATCATCTAATAAAAGTAAAACCAATAATGAACAATTTTACAAGAAATTGCAGACACATGTTTGGGGGTAATAAAGGACCCCTTTTTCAAATCAAAAAGCGAGGAATTTAAAGCCTGAAACACGTCCGACAAACAAAAGATCACTGAAAATATATTTTTTTTCGTAAATGCATACTGAGCTGACCGCGCCAAGTTTCCTGTACAACTTCGATTTTTTAACATCACTTACGTTTTCCTTTGAATTAATTTTTACAGCAAATAATTCGAAATGTAGCTTTTTCACAATCGGAACAGTTTGTTGATAACAAATTATAACATGTTTCATGTAACAAGAATGCTATTAGTTAATTAAAAAAAAAGCGTCAATTTATTTATTTATTTATTTTTTTTTTCAATTTTCCATGTGAAAGAAACATTCCAGATTCCCCATATCAGTGATCCAATTTTGAATTACCTGTTTTTCAATATTTATAACTTTCTATACTTTATTTTTGACTTAGTAGACCCTCGTTTTACGCGGGGGTTACGGTCCTCGGAAATGCCACGTAAATCAAAACCGCGTTAATTAAGACTTAATATTAGTGTTAAAATAGGGGTTGGGCTCCGTAGATAAAAAAAATACTTCATTCTAGTGATGAGTAATTGTATAACAAGGCTAATGTGTACTTATATCGATTTCTATGCACAACATGCATAAAAAAATACACAAATTAATTTAGTGTTTATGAAAAGGGTATGTCTGGCTATGATAGTCTTTTAGCAGTCAAAAAATTTTCTCTGTAGTTCTTTGCATAGCATTGACGCATCCATGATCATTTCCATGATAGAATCTTCCATGATAGACTCTAACTTCTCTAACAAATCAGAAAGATCATTCTATTGTAAAGGAATGACTGAAAATTTTCAATGTTATAGTTTTTGGTTGTGTGTCATCGATGTCGGTACCCTCGTTACTCTTGTCCTCCTTTGTCACTCCTAAAAGCTTTTCTTCCAGTGAATTCTGAACTGTGTGAGTTTAATAACCTTACTTCTGGAAAGAGCTTTGGAACCATTCGCATGTAAAATGGCTCCACTGGCCCAAGCTCGATTAGTAGCGCGCCAAAATGCAGTTTATTACGTGTAATCTGAAATCTTTAGGAGTTCGAATTTTGAAGGAGTTGATAATTTTATCTGTTTCCATTGCCGCATCCGCGTAAAACCGAAACTCATCCAAGAAATATAAAATAAAGGGGTCAAATCTTAAACCTGCTAATAATCGACACCGCGTAAAATAAGCCCGCGTAAAACGAGGGTCTACTGTATTTAGGTTTTGTGACATTTGTATTCTAATAGCAGACTTTTGTTTACGTGTGGGGGTTAATCTCCGTGTATGCACCGCGCAAACCAAATTCACCTAGACACTTAAGTGTCAAAATACGATTTAGATTCTAGAGATAAAAAAATACCTCATTCTATTGGTTCAACATTCGCAGTAAATGTACTGTGTAATTATTTCGATTTACACTATAGTTCAAAAATAAGAGAATATTCAGTTTTAATCAATTATCTCAAGAACTACTGGACCGATTTTAATGAAATTCGGAATGTAGGGGAAAAGGGGGCATATGTGAACAATTTTTTTCCTGTCTTAATTTCTCAAAAAATATTATAAATTTTTCGCAGAAAATGTGTTCCCTTGATTGATTAGCATTCTCTTTGTGGCCTCGAAGTTTTTCAGATTATATATATATATATCAGCGAAAAACCCTTTAATATAAAACATACCAATTACGTTGAAGGTTTTGCAACCTACACTGAGTCATTTTAAACTGTGCACTAACTGTCAGTTAAAGACTTTTTGACTTTTTTACGAGCTGCATAACCCTGCTTACGGTCAAAATTTAAAGTTTCGTAGAATGTTAAAATTACTGATCGACGAAACTAAACTTTTAAAATGAAACAATGCAAAGAATATTTTATTTTGTTAAGTTTATTCTTGTTCAATATTGCATTTAGGCTGCATACATATACAATGAAGAATTCTAAATTATTTGAACGTTAGTTTTTAGTTAAAAGAAAATATTTTGTCTGTTTTTTCTTATAAATTATGTAATACCAAATTTTTGCCAACTGTTGAAGAACAAAATATTTTTTTTAATTAAAAAACCATAATATAAATTAATAATTGATCATTAATTGTATAATAATAATGAACAATACATTTACAAACTAATTGTACGAAAAAAATAATTATAAATCTTTACACCTTCTGTAAACACTTACAGTAACCCAATGCTAATATTATGTTACAAAGAGGCTATGGGAACTGTTAGCGTGTGCCCCCTACTTGTTGTGTTCACAAGTTCCTCGTTATCTAAATTGAAACTAATTTTCAAAAACAAAGAATTCTCAATTTTATTGAAAAATTTAAACAGTCATAAATTTACTTGAATATTCGTACAAAAGTTTGCAATAACGTGAAGAAGATAGTGAAAAAATTAAATCGGCACTAAAACAAAGAAGTTGTCACCACAAGAACATAAACTGGTTCCTTGCTCTAAAAGTTTGGTCAAGAAGTAGGACTGGCACAGTCATTGCTGGAGAATTTTTCAAGATTTTTTCCCTGACGTTATCCTAGTCAAACCCATCATGTTCAGAAGTGCCTCGTGCTCACATGTGCCTCCTTTTCACCTACATACATCGATGCAATATACAACAAAATATTATCCACTTTTAAAATATACACACATGATCTTGAACAACACTCGCTGGATTTGAAAGGTATAAAACGTGCATTTGTTAGCTAACACACATCGGCAAATTAGTATTATTATTATTGTTTTTTGCAGCAATCAGTATTTTCCGATTTTAAAGAATAAAAATGAGTATCCACCAGAGTTTAGATAATGAAAGTTGAAGGTGAATTGTGGGAAGACTGGAAGCAGACCAGTCTCCAGTACATTTGCAGAGAAATCAATTTAACACCAAATGTCGTTTGCAACGTGTAGAGACACTTCCGGGATACAGTATTAATTGGAAGAATGTCTGAGCGTGGTCTTCAAGAAGCACGACGAGCAGAGAAGATAGACATTTGTTCATTATAGCGAGATGTAACAGGGATGCTACAGCTTTTGAGCTCCCTCATTACTTGTATGCGGTCACAGGAACCCAAGTTTGAAGGTCAACAGTTTCTAGACGACAACAGTTTGTAATGAGATCTACTGTTAGCGTCCCGCTCACTGCTATGAACAGAAGAACTGGTTTAGCATACTGCAGAGAGCATAGATATTGAAGCAAGTCCACTTAGATCAATAAGGTCACCTGTCATTTTTGATGTAGTACTATAACAAAAGTTTCATAATTGTGTCATCAGTTTCATCCAAAAGTTTAATGTGCGCCATCAAAAATTTGTTTTTATCATAAGGAATGAGCGTACGTGCAGAATACAAGTACAGCACGTCAAGACATTGCTCGCTGTAGTTTACTAGCACAAAAAAGTTGCTAATTGTTCTAGAAAGCTTGATTTACGTAGTTGACGAATTCAAACAGAAAGTTGTTGCGTACTATCATTTGTTCCCGCTTTGATAAATTTGATTTCAGCACCGAAAAGGCATTGTTAGCTTAATTAGGACACCAGTGTCCTTATTACAACATCAGAAGATCTGGTGGAGATTATAATCCTGTGATGCATAGGCTGAAAATATTTGCACAAACCGTGACCAAAAAAAAAAAAAAAAAGAAGAAAAAAAAACGGAAAAAAAATAAAATAAATATGACGATTAAACTTTCTAGTTTCCATTAAGTCAAATATTGATTTTTCGATAACATTTTATAGTTTATTAAAGGCTGTTTAATATTATTTTCTACTAACAAAAAATAACTTTTCAATTGTTTAAAATTTAATTGTCTTTTTTGGCGTTTGTTTCCAGAGTTGACCTTACTGAGGACTCATGCTTCTAATCGGTTAAAAACGCCTTTGTTGGTTAAAATTGCTGAAAAATTAGTTGAAACCTAGATTTAGTTTATTTTATTTTATGAGTCATCTGATAAATGTGCAAAAGTTGGAGCCATTTGAGATATAAATGAGTGAGATATTGGGCCATGAACCTTAGGGTTGCCTTGCTTGACAAACTTTCCTTATAGAATGTAGTAGAGAGCTTTAATAATACTTAGTCAACATGCTCAAACTATCAACAGAAAAGCTTTAAAAATAAGTTCAACTCAACTCAATTAGTTGGTAAACCTAAACGCTTAAATGTTTTATCAAAAAAAAAAAAAAAATATATATATATATATATATATATATATATATATATATATATATATATATATATATATAATATATATATATATATATATATATATATTTATATATATATATATATATATATATATATATATATATAAATAAGAAAGTTCTTTTTGATAAAATCAGCGTATTAACCAATATAAAAAACAAAAATGTCTTTTCTTATCCAATATTTTCTTAGCATATGCGAGAAAAATCCTTCTTGTAGATTCATTTTGGTCCGGTAAAATGTAATATAAGGAAACATCTATTTCTCCGAGTAAAGTTTCGACAAGCCATTATCACGCCAAAAATAGAATATCTTTCAAATACGTGCAGAAATTTACTAAAGTACTTTTCACGTAAAGAAACGTGTGGAGCAAAAGATTTCTTTTTCAAAGAATTTTATGCATGTTCTCTGGTTTTTTATATTTGGCGTGAAATTTTTCAGGTAGTTTTCTTTTTTCCCCTCAACAAGTCACTTTCACTTTGGAACTTATATATAGATGGATGCGAATACGTTCGCTCTGTGAGATAAAGGAAATGCTGAAACCAATGCAGTGATTCAAAACGCACTAAGATTAAGTTCACTTTTATTAAACCCTTTAGAACTGGTGTCCGGTATACCGGACAACCATTTTTAACAGCTGCTAGTCATTTAATAATTGATTTAATTAGTTGATTTTTTTGTAGTTGACTCTTTACATTCTGCTTATTATAATCTGTGAAATAATTTTTCGTTTTGGGATTGAAAACACTGACATATAAGGATTGAGAGATAGAGAGTGGCTCATTTTTCCAACCATGGATTTTCATCTGAAAACCGAGGTTTTTTCCTGATTTTTTAAAAATATATAATCTTTAATTAATCGTTTCAAACGCTTATATTATGTTTTATAATTGTTTGTAGAACATTTTATAATGAAATTTGTTTGGTATTTTATCGTTTTTGTATATCAAATATTGATTTCAAAAATATAAGTTTGGAATATTGTACGTGCATAACTCTTTTAATTTTTCTCCTACAAACTCAAAATTTTGTCTATAGGATACCTTTACCATAGTACACTGTGTACCAAATATCAACATTTTTGGTCAAATATTTCATAATTACGATTGAAGGGGTTAATTAGTTTTCGTATAAGTAAATTATGTGTGTAAAATTGACTTTTTTAGGACAAACAAGGCCGAAATATTTTCCTTGGTCATACTGCTTATCGTTGTAAAATGTATATTAAATACTTTTGCTGACTTTTGTTATACTTCCTGAGTCTTTTGTTGGCAATGGAACAGACTTTTTACTTTTTGCAAAAAGTAAAAAATTTAAATAATAATTATGAAGTTAATTGTTTGTGAGGTTTTAAAATCATCAGTTTAAAAGCATTTTAAAAAGCTTTTTTACCATATGCTGGTTTAAACTTTAGATAAGTTCTAAATTTTCATTTTATGGGGTGGTCTCTGTGCTTTTATAAACTCATAATAGCAATTATAAGTGTAAAATCAAGTAATATAGAAACATATTAAATATGCACTCTATAACGTAGGCACATAAATATCAGTGCACTTACAAGCTTAATTTGTAAGTTTTTAAAATGATTACACAAAAAAAAGAAAAAAAAATGTTTGATTTAAAAATTTAAATTCAAGCGCTAAATGAACAAATGTTGTACGTTCTCTTCTCCTATTTTACTAGTTATTAATGACTTCAAAAGCGAAAAGGGGAGATATATTTATAATAGAGAGAAGAGCAGGACGCTAATATAAATTAACTGAATATACCAGCACTGTCCAGCCCCTTTATTGCGATTGCGCATTATCTCACTGGGGTAGTTTCCTTCAGTCAAAAGTACTACTTTCAGTCACAGAAATTGATAGAATAAGCGAAAAAAAAACATGGACCCAGAAAATACTTTCATTTTCCCAACAGTTATTTTTTAATTAATTTTTTAAAATGTCAAATTTTTCAAACAAGGCGTGGTCTTTATGACATCACAAATGATGTCCTTTGCCGCAGCTTTCTACCGCGTTTCCACGTTATGATAATCAAAGCAGCGAATTAAAAATTGCCTCTACGCTTGCTATCAACCATATCGTTGCCAGTACACGTGAGTAAGGATGCAAATTAAATATTGTGCTTTTCTGAATGGCAGCAGTGAATGGCATTTCATCATTTGTGGTGTCATCTGCAGAAGCGTTAAACAATAAAAGCGCACCGATTAAAGTATTTTTTTAAAAATATTAAACTTAGTCAAATTATTTAAAAGAGATCAGATGTTTTTAAGCATGCTCTTTCAGAAATAAATACTTTTGAAGTTTTGGAAACGACTCCATTGCGATGAAACACCTCCCCCTTCCCGAAAAAATGATACCGACAGAAAAAAAAAAAAAACTGAAATGAGGCCTCCTTAAAATTATCAACTGGGGGGGGGGAGGGCAGAGAAAAAAATAAACTATGATAAGTGCAAACTCACTACAAAATCTAATGCAATTTAGAAAAAAAAGCACTCTCTGCAAACATATAGCTTTACATCCTCGTTAGCTGCTATATTTTCCCATTAGAAGATTGAAACTGGCTCGAGTGTCAAGTGGTACAAGTCGCAAAATGCTGCGTTTAACGTCTCGGAAGAAATTGGTACCTATGTCGAAGTTTTTTTGTGTTGGAATTTTTCTCAATGCTTTTGATTTTCCCCAAAAGAGAATGTTGGGAAGCTTAGAGCCGTATTAAAAGTTACATTCTAAATTTTATCCTTTCGAACTTGAACTATCTTAACTCAACATCTTATTTTGATCATTCTTTTGCGATTAAAAGTATGTATCTAGGACTAACAGTTGAGGAAATAGTGGCAGGTTAAACAGGGCAAACGTTAGATGTAATAATATATACACTAGAGCGCCGTGAAAAAATATATTCTGTCAAAGAGATACCGCAGATCGTAAAAGATGTTTTGAACCCTTGGTATAAAGTGCAACTATCTTAGAAATTTATTTTACGTGTAACACAGTGTTCTTTATTTTTACTTTTTAAAACTTGTTGTAAAGGAGTTTTTTTCTTAAAATCCTCAGCATTTTAACGTTTCAGTCTTACAAGTGTTTTAAACAAATACGCAATTCTTGCCGAAAACAATGCACAGAAGATCAAGAAAAATAAACAAAAATCTTTAACTAAATTTAATGTTTCAAAAACAGTAAACCCATACATTTCCCGCATTTGCCATAAAATGATAAACTGATCTTTCTTGGGGAAGAAAACATTTTTACATTCTTCAGATACTTTTACTCAAGTCCCATTAGAAAAGATAGAACTTCCTGTAAGGTTAGCGCAACTCTCAGTTCGCTGATCCGAGAATAAAGGGCGGACAATGGATCACCTAACCGAGATTTTACGCAAGAATTGTCGATTCTTGTGAGACGTGGGTCAGAAAACTTATTTTGGAATATTATGAAATGTGATTCGGAAGAACATCTTTAAGCGCATTTAGCAGAATAAAGTGCCTTTAAGTATTTTCTCAACTGTTAATGAAGCTTTTCAAAGAAGCAAACAATATTATTGTTCTGAAAAATGCAGTCGCTTTAGTCGAATTCAAATCTTTTTTGTCGCTAAAACGAGCACACACACACAAACAAAAGCTACAAAATATTGAGAATATAACAAGGACTCCAAATGCTCGTATAATCTACGTTTTTTGTTTCAAGAAATGGGAAAAAAATGTTCTAATAAAAGATCGAACTGTCATTTCTCGTGCATTCAATTGAACAAACTTAGAGATTTTCTGAACTTTTGGGCAAGACAAACGTAAGTCCAAGTACAGCGGAGCCATGTTATGACTGCATCGCATATAGAATCGCATTCGGTTTTAAGCCATAAAAATGTGATTAAAAAAAAGGTTCCTTTGTAAATTGTCCTTTCTTTATCTGCTGATTATTATAATTATTATTCTGTAATTTATTAGCTTGATCAACTTCAAAATTTTATTTTGGAGGAATATCCATTTGTAACAGTTTTTTTTTTTTTGTTTACTTATATATTGGAGAAAACAAACTTGAATTTAATATATATTCAAGCTTAGAAAATAATTCCTGTAATTTTCAAGAACATAATACTTTAATTTAAATGAATGAGCTAGATGTGCCTTTTTTATGTTTTAAAGGATTTTTTTTTCTTTTTACACAAGTCATGGAGAAACTCTTGTTTAGATTTAAAATGAGTAATTCCGCCATGAGTTCTTATTTTTCATGAAAGTAATTGCTTCCTTTTGCATTTGATTTAATAAATAATAAAAATGTGTCAATTTGTTAAATTACTACATCATGAGGGCAGTCTTCAGTAATTGCTATCTAATATCCACCAATCCTACAGCTTTTAACATGAAGGCCTAGTATGAATGATCATTCAAAAAAGGGTTTTGATGAAAATTTGGTTCGAGTTATCGTTTTATCAGTTGCCTTCTATTAGCCGACGATAAGAAAAAATAACATAACGCCAAACTGGTGACTTCAAATTCCTTAATACATGCTTACTATTATTAATTCAACATTTGTTTTGTTTGAAATTAATCTGTATTGCTTCAAAGTGAAAAAGAAAATTGGTGACAATTTATTAAAAATCATATAGCACGAAATGATTAATGGAGAAAGTAATAAATTTATGTGGCTACTCTTTCCTAAAGTTTTACCGATAAGATTTGATTGTAATTACTGTTTGATTTCTTAACAAATAAAACTTTACGATAATGTGTTTAAAACCTCCCTTATAAAACGTTTTTCAATTAGTTTTTAGAATAAACTACGTAAACAAGAAAAAAAGAAGTACGTTGCTCGCAATTTTTCAAAGTATGTATAACTAATTTTTTTTTTTAGATGATCAATTTTGGAACTTTTTATATTTCTAACAGAAGAATAATATTTAACTTATTTATTCTATATTTTGAGTGCAGTTTTCCTTTACTACGATTCTCATTTAGTAAAGTAAATGAGGCACTGTGGGGAGGAATAAAATCGTAGGTTTCCTGGTAAAGGAAACATAGTTAACGAAGCTTGGTCATGGGATGTTTCCAGGTCACTAATTCAAACATCTAATGTTGCACTGCTTGAGGTGGATTTTTGGCATTTGCTGGTCTTCTTTTGCTCTGCTTTTTCTCAATACTAATAAATGACGGCTATTCTTCATCACTATGTTCTTAGCAAAAGAGAAAATATAGATATTAATGCTCAACGTTTTTTTATTAAAATAACTTTTATTTTGGTTATACTCATACTCAGATAAAACTTGCATTAAACATGAGATTAATTAATGCATTCAACATTTTGTTAAGCATGTTTTTTCAGATAAGAACAAAGCAAGTTTAAGGCATTTTTTAACATAAAAGTATTGGAGGACTTGTGAAAACTGATGATACTTATGCGTTTATATGGTCCATTAGATAGGAAAATCAGCAACTATTTGCCTAATTAGGATAAATTTATTGTTTAACTAAGAAATGATTGGACATTAGAAATGTCACCTGTACACTGTAAAAAAATTCCGAAACGTTACTGGTTATCTCCGTGGAACGTTTCGGGATTTCAGAGGTTTTCACCTATTTCCCCGCAAAATCAAGTATCTTCGCAAAAAAGTTTCCTGAATTGCTAAAAGATGCACGAATGCAGACATTTCTCTGGTGTGAAAGATATTTTTTGCTACCAGTTTAAAGAATGACTGAGCATGTTTATAAGGTGTATCGGCTTCAATTTGATCACGGCCCGTCCAGATTGACTGAACTCCCAATGGGAGCAAATAAGTCACTGGATAGCTGCAGCCCTGCGAGGCAGGAATTGCAGGCAAGAAATATGGTTGGTTCTTGCTTGCAATTATTCGCGTGGCCATGGTCGCGGTAATGTTTCTGGACTTTTTTTGGTAAACCAGGAAGGTTCTAATCAAATACATTAAACCTATGTAATTTTTGTAGAAGGTTCACGACTGGCTTTAACAGGGGATATTTCCCAGCATTTCAGGAAGGTTACTCACTTGTATCGGAAAACGTTCCTGGTTTTTGTAAGAAATGTTACTGGTTGAAATTGGGCACATCAACTGCCTATTATTTTAAAGGAACATTTCTGAATCGTTTTTACAGTGTATTTACTCTTCAACGTGAATACGGATGCATTTAATTTAAGATTTTCAAAACTAAAATTAAAAAAAAGTTAATTAAAAAAAGCTATTATTAAGATTCTGATATTCATAATAACATGTAAAACAATAATTTATTAACTAATACATTCTGTAATTTATACAAATAGTTTTAACGTAGGGTCTTAATTTTTTTCCATGGTCCTTTAAGTGTTTATGAACAAAATTAGGTCTTGTGTGCTCTCAGTTTGGTGTAAAAGAACGGAATTCCTCCACAATTCAAGTTGAATTAAATTAACTAACATTTTTAAATGTTTGAAGTAATTTATGATTTACTAGTGGTACTCGCACGATCTATACCATGCTAGTTAAAAAATATCATTTTAATTAGCTTGAAATAAATTTTTATTTAATGTAAATCAACTTGGGATAGGCAAAGCTTTAAGTAGTAATAGATATTATTTTCGGAAATCACGTAATATATTTCGCATACTTACACACGTTTTTATTTTTCTACATCTTAAAAACTGTTTCTTCAAAAACTTTTTGTTTGTATTTGAGCTCAAAATAGTCAAACTTTATGCTGTCAGTTGCTAGAAAAGTTTTTAATTTAAAAGCCAATTTATTTCCCTACGCTATTTTATACGTATTCTAATTTTTGAAATGTTAGAAATCTCCATCTTAAGTCGAAAGTTCCAACTTCAGACGCAAAAGAAACTTTTTCTGCAAAACTCATCAACGTAATAATTTTTACACGATATTTAAATGTATTTCTGAAGCGTCTTTAGAAGTTCGGGTAAAAAATACTAATTTTCTCCTCCAACGGGACTATTTTCATCGAAACGTACGAAACCAATCAACAATCTCTTCACATCGTGTTGATAACTTGTTTTCATATTTCATTTCATAATTTTAACTCATGCGATTGTGTGAACTTGCAAATGTTTTTAATGAAACTTTTTAATCATATTTTTCTTACGATTCTAATAGTTTCATGAGGATCAATTCAAAAAGAAAAAAAGAGATTTGATATAATATTTTTAAAAAATATTTACTTAGTAAGTTGTTTACTGTTTTTAGTATCAACCATTAACTGGCAATATTATACTTGATTCACTGAAATATCTTATTATTTTCTGGCTTTCTAATTGGATTTTTGTTTGCATAGAAGCTAAATGCAGCTGATCACCAACAACTCAAAGAATATATTGATCCGATATTGTGATATTAAAATAACATTTTTCAGAAGAGAAAAACCTATTCTAATAATTTAAGAAAAAAAGTTTATAGCGTGTTTTTCTGAATTTTTCAGTGAAAGATTGATGTCTAGTAATGAATTTCGTTTCGTCTCATATGAAATATATTTGATAATAAAAGTAAAGTTCAAAGACATCTTATTTACTGTTCATGACTGAAGTAAATAATAAAAATGTCAAAAATAAATGATTTTTTTTTATAAATTATTAAAAATATTTACTTGTCTAAATTAGAAGTATTTCTTTTATTTATTTCCCATTTATATCCTCCCCCTCCCCCTTCTTACCTTTTAACACACGAAATTCAACACTTCAGGTTCAAATATGACTGGAGTTTATGAAATAAGTTATTCATCTACGTTATTAGTTAATATAACACGAATGGAAAGAAAAAGAAATAATGCATTGCAGTTGAAAACTTGACTGATAGTAGGTCATCTAAGATATAAACCAGAACTTAATTTTGCGTCAATCTTTGTTTCAATTCGATTTTTTAATTTCGAATCATCTTCATCATAAGGTTATTTACGTTATTAAAACTAAACAAACATTTCTAAAACGTCATTTGTTCTGCTAAACGTACTTTGTTTTTGATAATTAAAAAATAACTTGTACAACACGCTATATACTATGCCACGTGCGGTGCTAATCCTTGAATTTGATCACTAGCAATACGATGCTTATAAAATTGATATTTATGCATAAATTAATATTTATGCTGAAAATCTGCTAATTAAGATAGTTTTCCCTTGTCGCATTACAGATGGATAAAATGCGGCAAAAAACACGAACGTAGAAGTACTAAACGAAGTATGTAAAACAAAAAAGAGTTATCACATGTTTTGAAATAGAGGGGAAAACATTATGAGTGGGTATAATTGGTCATTTAAATATAGATTTCACATTTTTTTTTTTCATTTTTTTTCGCAGTGGGTGGTGTTTTCAATTGCCGACACTTCCTACTTGGAGCAGGAAAAAACGGGTCAATAGATTTAAAAATGAATTTTAATCTTTTATAATAATGTATTTGTATGTCTCGGGAAAAATGAAGAAAAACAGTCGACTGTTTCATAACAAAATAAAAAATTTAAAATTTGGTGAAAATTTCCATTTTTGGATTCAAAATTTGGAGAAATTTTAACAAGAAAATGAGGTATCAGAAAAGCCATTTTTGTAATGTTGCCATACATGAGAGTTAAAGAGAGCAAACTACTAACTCGGGAGTAATTTTGACAGAAACTTCTTTAATACGTGTCCCTTTTTGTGACACCGCACTTGAAAGAGTTAACTAAACACTAAGATCATGGCGTTTAATTTGTTCTTCGTCCAGACAAACTACGTAATTGGTTAGTACGTAGTTTGTGTTTAATTGGTTTGTTTATAATTGGATTTTTGTAATTGTATAGTTTTCCAACACTAAACATCCTTACGGAAGACAGTAATTTTTCCATTTTCAATCATTGCTATATACAGTAAAACCCTCCTAACGGACACCCCTCTTATGCGGACAATTTTTTATTCCCCGATTCCCAAGGCAAATAACATTATTACTTCCCTGTTTTGCGGACACCCCTCTATTGTGGACAAAAAAAATTGTCCCTTTTGTGTCCGCATAATATTTTTTTCAATCCAATTTCAGGACACATAAATTTCTTGATTTTAAAATGACAATTCTTTTCTTGCCTCAATTTTATTATCAATCGGAAGTCCTATTTTTTTACGTCCGACAAGCTTTTTCCAGTCTTAAAAAATATCGGAACATGCATAATGTTAAAAGAATAATAAAACAAAGATTTTGCTGTGTTTGTTTCAATTGGTACCATTTACTTTGAAACATTTTCATTATTACTTAAATATTACTTTTAAAAAACCTTCATCACAGTACCATGTTTAAAAGTTTTGGTGAAACATTGCGAAAAACATTGTTTCAGATAAAAGGAAACGGATTGTAACTTTTGGTTGGTTTATGTTTTGAAAAAACTATGTCTTACTACATTTCATCTTCAATTAATAATATGCATATACGTTTACTAAACTAATTACAACATGAACTAAAAGTTTCCAATTAAATATCACTTCATTCATTATTCAATTAGTCAATTAAATAAAGAGATATTGTGGTAGGAGCTTTTATCAGGATAAATATTAGATTAGATATGATAGGTCGCTTTGCTAGAAGATAATTGAAATGTCCGCATGTCATTTAGATATTTCATCACAAATGACACATAAGTTTATTTAATTAAGGAAATGCTAGTTTCAGCTCTTATTTTAACGGTTGCTTTTAACATACCTACTTCAAGCATTTCTAATTTGAGAAATAACATCAAACAAGGCACAATCGAACACACATTAAACCATAAATATAAGATACATAATGCCACTAAAATCGTTAGTTTAATACCTGAGCGTACAAATCTGGCCCTCTCTCCTTTTAGTACTAGGCATTAGAAGAGGAGAAAATAATTAACGCCATTCGAATTTCACTATGTCATAGATTTAAGGACATTTAACTTTCAAAATTTTTAGATTTTTGGAAAAAAAAGGGCTATGCATATTTTAATTATGAACAATTTTATACCTTCGTTTTTTGATTACCATACGCAAAAAACTTAGTTATCGTAAAAATGCGTGAACTATCTCCATATAGATTTATGCTAACAACCGCTGTTATGGCCTCCTTTTCTCAGGTGCCGGTTTTTTCGTTTTGCGTGCATGATATTTCAGAAAATTTATCTTCCATAAAACTTTCCATGTAAGTTAGTCTGGTTATTTTTATGACTTGAACCTAAATTTTAACTAAAAATAAAAGTTAATATTAAAAAATATATATTTTTTTGTGTATCAAAATGTTGGTAAATTTAAAACTTGGTTGGTAACTTTTAAAATTTCGAAAAAATAAATAGATAAAAACTTTTTAAGAAATAAATTTTGGTTCAGGTTCTTGATGTAAGTAAGGTAGGTTTCGGTTATTAAGGCCTAATAAGGCTAATAAGGCCTAAACAACAAAACTTGAATTTGAAATGTTCGTATCCACTCAAGGATGCACTCGTAGGTAGCTAACACTTGTTGCGACCAGTGCCACGCCATTCTTTTGCGCGAAAAGGTTGTGCAACACGAGAAAGAAAAAATCGTTCGATTGAATGTGAAATAATTTTTGTATTATTGCACTTTTGTCGTTTTTCAACGTTTCGATTTTGTTCTTTTTTGATCCAATTTTAGGTGACGTAAGTGTCGTAAGAATAAAAAAGGTTTACCAGTTTTAGTTTTAATACCAATCGGAAGCTCTAATTCTTTACACTAGGTAAGCGTTTTTGAAAATTTAAAAATAATTAAAACATTCGTGTTTTATTATTTTATTTTGTCATTTATAATTTTTCTGCTTTAAAGATAAATTACAATAAAATTCAGAAAAATTGCGTCCATTTCCTTTCCGTTTTAAAACACTTATTAACTTTTTTTTTTTTGAAATATATCGCTTTAGATTTGTCATTAACAGATAGTAACTCTGCCACAATATATTCTGTGAACAAACAACAGTCCACAAAGGAAGTCTTACAATGCGTCAAAATTTTTCTTAGAAATATGGTCTCTGATCTCTAAGGTCTCTGAAACTGACCATAGGTAATAAATCTCTGTTCTACATAACGCTTACAATCATTTGATTAATAAATGCCTTGCCTGCGTAACAAAACTACACAAACAAAGTTTTTTACGTTATCACCGCAAAATATCTCCCTCTAGTTTCCCTTAAACATTCCAACGACGCGTTTTTCTCCGATTTATCTTCCTTAAACTTACTTTAAAATATATTATGTTACTTGTGTTATTAATATCAACCATAAAAAGGATCAGATTTTTAAGCAGCGTAGTTACAAGTGTGGAAAAAAACAAAAAGTTTGTTCTCATTTCTCAAGTGCCTCGTTTAGGGGGAAAAAAACTTCGCAGGAGCACTAATAAATAATTGGTTTATGTGCGTCAATCAAACCTATTTTTTTTTCTTTTAGTTGCCATTTTTACTTCCATTTACAAAAAAGGAAGTATTGTATTCGCAAACATATTTTCATACAAAAATCGACCTTAATTTCCATTTTGCTCACCCCCGAATAAATGTTTTTTCTTTATTTTTTTTATTTCTTTATTTTTTTTTTCTTTTCCGACTCGACCACACTTGCATATATTCCTAAGAACGTATAGACGCACGAAATATCCACTTTGACGTTTCCCGACTTAATTACAACGAGTTTTCTCGTGATGTCTGTACGTACGTATGTATGTGCGTATGTACGTATGTGCGTATGTGCGTATGTATGTATGCGCGTATGTGCGTGTGTGCGTATGTATTTCGCATAACTCAAAAACAGTATGTCCTAGAAAGTTGAAATTTGGAACTTCGACTCCTAGTGGTGTCTAGTTGTTCAACTACCCTTTTGGTTGCATTCGGGTGTTTCTTAAAGGTGTCTTTTGCACCTTTTTTGGGGGAAATCATTGTTAATTTCGATGCAAATTCAAGTGGCGTTATAATTTGGCAGACACTTGGCAATATATTGCCAGTCTTTTGATCGGCAAGTTTTTGTCGCCAACTTGGCAAAAAATTTGGCGATTTTTTTTTATAATTTGGTTTTAATTTGGCCACTGTTGGTGATATTTAGAGAGTTAACTATTGAATCGCATTAAAATTGCAATAATAGGGAAATAACATGAAATTGGTGTTAAAGGAAGTCATGTGATGCACACAATAGCTTGTTTTTTCTTTTTTTTTTCTTTCTTAGTTGTTCTTTTAGGAATAACGTCCAGTTTGTACTACGATCCAACTTGTTTACCATAAACTGAAAATTTAGGAGAATATGGGGCAAAGAAAAACATTTTAGATGACTGAATTTTTTCAAAATGAAAAAATTGGAAATTTGGTTTGAAAACTACTAGACATAAAGAAAGAACCTTCTACTTTATAGTAAAACATACTTTGAAACAGTATTTTTTATTATTGGCAGTAAATTTGCGCATTCAAGTCGAATTATTTTATTATTTTTTATGGGGCAAAGTGAAAAATAAAATATTTTATAAATGTACTTTCTATTCGATCATAAAAAAATATTTTTGATAAAAAAAAAAAAAAAAATCAGTAAAAAAAAGGATGAAAAAAAATAGAAGATATTGAAATGTTAAATGAATTCTTATAAAAAAAAGATTTAATCTGTGAAGAAAAAGAAACCAGCGAGTAAAAGAATGAATGAAAAAAAAAATAAGTGAATGAATGAATTAACAAGTGAATTGCTAAATGAAGGAATGTAAATGAAAAAAATTAAAAATGAAAAATGATTGAGTAGGGAAACGAAATAAAGTATTTCACTTGACAATATCCACTTTACCCCGCATGCACCTAATAAATTGTAAACATTATTTAAATACAAATAAGCTTCATCTAAAATTATGCCTCACCAAACATTAAAAGGCCTCAATTAATATTTAAAATATTAAAAAAAAACATGAACTTATCATTTTAGAGAAAAAAAAAACTTTCTCTTTATTTACAACAAAATATTACAATATGACTACCATATTTTTTATTTTGTCTGTATCATCAAATGCTTTAATCTTTGGCGGTAATTTTCTCCTGACTGTAATAGACATCATGTGGTTTTACAGGTGGCGCTAAAACCAGAGTAAATATTTCACCATTTCACTTTGCCCCGCTATTTCACTTTGACCTCCACCTCCCTACTATTAGGACGAAAATACTTTGAAACGCAGCAGTTTGTGACTGCACCGCCAGAGCTGCCAACTACAACATAAGTTATGATATATTATTTTTTTAAAATGATTAAACACATTAGCACAAATGCACTTTTTTAAGAACCTCTACTTTTTAATTATTCCTGATTTTGTTCCTCAAATACAATTACTTATATTATTTTTTTTAAATCATTTTCTCAAAATATTCTTATTTACCGGGATTTGAAAAGCATGAAACTTTTTTTTCTAGGCCCTTCCACACATGCTTGTCTAGAAAATGTATGCTCATATATAGGTTTTGCATGTACAAACATATTTTTTTAAAATACATATTAGTGAAAATATAGAAACAAATATTCAAGTGCTTGCTACTGATATTTTTAATCAAGACTTCAGTTTAGAAACCTTTCATCTGCATTATCATTGCTTACTTATCTATCTATTTATTTATTTTTAGGAATCAGTGAAGGTAAGACATTATACGCTCACAACTATGTGAAAATTTATATGGATCAGCTCGTTGTGAAACTGGGGCCTTAATGTTTATTAACAGATTACATACAAATAGAAAAACGAACTGATGTGTTCATCACATGACTTCCTTTTACACCAATTTAATGTTATTTCTCCATTATTGGCAATTTTAATGTGATTCAAAATATCACCGTGGCCAAATTAAAACCAAATGTAAAAAAAAATCGCCAAATTTGTCGCCAAGTTGAAGACAAAACTTGGCGACCAAAAGACTTGTAATATATCGCTAAGTGTCCGCCAAATTATAACACCACTTGAGTTTGCATCGAAATTAACAATGATCTCCCCCCCAAAAAAGGTGCAAAAGACCCCTTTAGAAATACCCGAATGCAACCAAAAGGGGAGGAGCACAACTAGACCCCACTAGGGGTCTACGAATCAAATTTAAATTTTCTAGGACATACCGTTCTTGAGTATGCGACATACATACGCACAAACGTACATACGCACACACGCACATACGCACAAACGTACAAACGTACATACGCACATACATACGTACATACAGACGTCAAAAGAAAACTCGTTGTGATTAACTCGTTAATCGTCAAAATGGATATTTCGGTCGTCTATACGTTCTTAGGAATATATATGCACGTGTGGTCGGGTCGAAAAAAAAACTCAACATTCATTCGGGGGTGAGCAAAATGGAAATTAAGGCCAATTTTTGAGTGAAATTTTTTTCGCGAATAAAAAATCACGATTTAAGATAAGCGGCTCATAATACATACGAATGTTAAGCCTTGTTTGAAAGCAGGTAGGGTATTCTAATGTTCGAGCTCAGGTATCTACATATGGCTTACGCTATTGTTTTGTGGCATTTATATTATCTTTACTAATAATAAAGCTGAAAGTCTCTCTGTCCGGAGGATGTCTGGATGTCTGTAGGATGTCTGTGACGCGCATAGCGCCTAAACCGTTTGGCCGATTTTCATAAAATTTGGCACAAAGTTAGTATGTAGCATGAGGGTGTGCACCGTGAAGCTATTTTTCGAAAATTCGATGTGGTTCTTTTTCAATTCCAATTTTAAGAAAAAAAATGTCATAAGATGGACGAGGAAATTACGAAATTATCATAACGTGGAACCGTAAAATGGGCACAAGCCGATTGACGAGATACGAAATTATCATAACGTGGAACCGTAAGATGGGTACAAGCCAACTGGCGAGAAAATTCACCATACATTATTTGTAAATATACAGGCGAAACAAGAAACCTTTTGATTTTTCTATTACGGCAAAGCCGTGCGGGTATCACTAGTTTCCTATAAAAGCATATTGTTATGAAGTTCACTTAACTTTCAATCTATTCACGTTTTAACGAAGACTGTTGTATGCAGAAAAAATGTGATATTTATATCAGAAGAAATTTTTTAACGTTTAATTCATCAGATAGGCATTGGACAAATTTAGAATTTGTAAGGGCCAATTAAAAATTCTTAAATTTCTACGGTAAATGCAAAACACTACTTAGTTGGTTATAACCGATTATTGGACAATGTCAAGATTCATTGCAAACAAGCTAATGTTTCAAATAATATTGAGATTTGGTGCCCCGTTTTAAGATACATGAATATTTTATAGTTTTAAGAGGCATAAAACGTATTCTTTGAATAAACAACTTTATAGCAAATACTTTTACTTACTAAATCCACTAAAATAGCTGAAATAACGGTCATCATCATAACTAATGTAATGATCTAAACTCTGCCTAATGCCCATTTAAATTTGAGATAAAATGGATGCACATGTAGATTATGTGATTTAATAAACTATATTAGGTGCATATATTATTGAACAAGCTGCCAAGTATATTGTGTGCTAAGATTAGTTCCCAATTACTGTAATAAAGATGCGGTTATGACAAAATGAAATACGATGCAACAGAACAATTTTTTTAACTATGTGACGCGATCATGAATGTTTGCTACAATTTTAACTGTAAAATTTAAAATATGGATTTTAATTCTTTGTAAAAAAATAAAAAAACTTTAGAGATACATTGTTTCGTAATATAATGAAATTCAATTTGTGCTAAATTAATCTTAAACTCTTTGAAGCCACACCGTCCGTCTGAAATTGAAATATTTGAAGTATTTGGCCATCCACAGCAATTGAAAGTGTAGAATATACGACTTTTAAAGAACCATAGAGACTATATACACTCTAGAGTGCGTGCCTCTTTATCTGCAATGTGGAATCTGTTTTTCAATATGAGTTTCAAGCGATGATCAAATAGGAGGGGGGTTTCAGTATTTGGCTTCTTTCTCGCCAAAACGTGTTAAAATTGAAACAGATCCTTAAATTTGATTGTGCCCTTGACGGAAAATTAGGCGATTCCGCTCGCCAAATGGTAGCGGTCAAAAACGCTTTCATCCTTACAGCCGAAAAATAACTCTGAAGCGCCATCTATTTCTATTGTTTCTCTATGTGTACATGTGTGAGGAAGTCGTATAGAACCGGCTTGTTTTAGGGAATAGGGATTTTAGGCAGCAAATGTTCACGTTACAAATTGCAGCTGATCAATACCTTCTCTGAGCTATGCCGTGTTGCCTTTGGTAAGGAGCAGGAAACGAGCTGGTTGTGCATTACATGACTTCTTTTTACTTAACTTTAATGTCATTTCCCCATTACTGGCAATTTTAATGTGATTCAATAGTTTACTCTCTAAATATCACCAACAGTGGCCAAATTAAAACAGATTATTAAAAAAAATCGCCAAATTTGTCGCCAAGTTGGCGACAAAACTTGGCGATAAAAACTGGCGATATATCGCCAAGTGTCCGCCAAATTATAACATCACTTGAGTTTACATCGAAATTAACAATGATTTCCCCCAAAAAAGATGCAAAAGACACCTTTAAGAAACACCGAATGCAACCAAAACAGGAGGTGAACAACTAGACACCACTAGGAGTCTACGTACCAAATTTCAACTTTCTAGGACATACTGTTTTTGAGTTGTGCGAAATATATACGCACATACGCACATACGCGCATACGTACATACGCACATACGCACATACGTACATACGCACATACGCACATACGTACATACGCACATACGCACATACGCACATACGCGCATACGCACATACGTACATACACACATACATACGTACGTACAGACATCACGAGAAAACTCGTTGTAATTAACTCGGAAAACGTTAAAGTGGATATTTCGGCGTCTATACATTCTTAATGCAACCAAAAGGGGAGATGCATAACTAGATCCCACTAGGAGTCTACGTACGAAATTTCAACTTCCTAGGACATACAGTTCTTGAGTTATGCGACATACATACGCACATACGCACATACATACATACGTACATACCGACGTCACGAGAAAACGTTGTAATTAACTCGGGAATCATCATTATGGATATTTCGCGTGTCTATACGTTCTTAGGCACTTATCCACGTGTGGTCGAGTCGAAAAGAAAACTCAATATTCATTCGGGGGTGAGTAAATTGGAAATTAAGGGCGATGTTTGAGTGAAATTTTTTTCGCGAATACAATACTTCCTTTTTTGTAAAAGGAAGTACAAACCTGCCTCTTAACAAGTAAGCAAAAGGCAATTATGGCCAAAAAGGCCAAGATTTACTTGCCTTAGTTAGAGAAGTAAACCCATAAAACTTATCTTTTATGTGTTACTTCCCAAACTTATTTACTTGCATGTAGTACATATAATTTCTCTTGATAATCAAACACTTGAATTTGGCATGCTTCTATAACATTCAATATATTAATCAAAAACTGTACATCTTAAGGATATAAATCCTTCTTTAATTACTGCAACTTATCAATTTTGTTGTTTTTTATATGACTTGACTTGAAATGAAAACTAAACGTCTAACTAAAGAACGTATGGCTAATTTTGGTGGTTTAATAATTTAGTGATAAATTTTTGAACTTCAAATCTGTAATGTATTTCAGTTAAAAATGATAAGCAATTGATATAAATTTCAAAAGAGAGAGCAATTTAAGTTAGTAGTTGGTAAAAACTATATTGAAATTAAGTATTATCTATAACTCATAAAATAAAAAAAGGACACGAATTTAAATTACATGCTACTCAAAATTACATTTGAAATTTGTGTACATGAATAAATGCATATTAAAATAAGATTAGATTCGAAGGACTGGAAACGCTTTTTTTTTCTTGGAAATCAAACTCAAATATTGTATATATTAAACTAATTTATTATTATTATTAGTTATATGTTTTTGAACAATCGCTATAATTTGCAATAAGCAGTCTTTTTTGTTACTAAAGAAGACAGCAGTTAGAATACTATAGTTATTCACGACGAAATCAAGATCGAATATTGAAGGAAGTTTATTCCAGCATATTCAGCCATAATGTGATATGGGAGACTTTTATTTCTTCTACAAAATGTTGTCGAAATACTACAGCGACGGAATTGATGTCGCCATGGAGAACGTGACTGTGGTATCTCTTAGAGATTTTGCATGCTGGACTACGCGCACGTTGAACTCGTGAAATTCTATACATGTCACTATTTCTCTTTCATATAAGAACAATTTTGCATCTGTATTGAAGTTTATATTGTGATCCAATGTGGTCGTTCCCGAAATTTTTAAACAGTCTTTTTCTGAAAGAACATGATTAAAAATATAAGATCTGACCATTTTAAAAATAATTTGACGAAGTTTAATTAAAAAAAAATAATCGATGCGCAGATTCAATTTTATTTTTTATGCTTCTGCACATGACATTACTTGTGATGAAATTGTATTCACTGATGCCATTGGCGCAGGGCACAATACTTAATTCGCATCTTTATGCACATGTACTGGCTACGATACGGTTTATAGCAAGTGTAGCGCGCAATACTTAACTTGCTTTTGAATTATCATAAGCTGGAAACGCGGTAGACAGGCAAGCGTAAACAATCAGCGTACCAGTGGAATACACGCCAAAGTTCATCACTTGTGATGTCATAAAGATTACGTCTTGTTTAATAAATTTTACATTAAAAAAATTAACTGAAATATATAAGTTTTGAAAATAAAAGGTTTTTTCTCGCTCCATGTTATTTTTGTTTTTCTTTCTATCAAATTTAGTGACTTAAAGTAGTGCTTTTGACTGATGAAAACAACAACATTTTGCATTTTTTGAAGTTTATACGGTGACTAGCAGTTCCTGCAGAGCAATGCCCGTGTTAAAAATTTAATGGAAGTCCGTTGAATACAAAAAAATTGACGCCCCCTCCCCCCTGATGTGAAATAATCATTTTTCTTTGTATAAAATGCGTACACACCTTTAAAAAAAAACTATTAAAGATTCTTTGGAATTTAAAACTTTTCGTCAAATCATCAAATTATATTTACAGTTGCTTTACAACTCGATTTAGCGAGTGAAGCGGTTTTTACTGCAATTTAAAATATTCCGCCAAATAAACAAAAGACATCAAATAATATCTTTGAAATGTAAAAATAGTTCCGCAACTCTATTGTTTATCGCCAAACTCGCCCAACAACCACGCTATCATAATCCATCCGTCTAACGAAAAAAAAAATAATCCAGTGGAACATTCAAAAATCATCGCAGAAACAAAGAAGAAAATGTCGTACATTTCACTCGGATAAAAACAAATCAAATGTTTCTTTTCTTTCAAAACAAATCGCCAAAACAATGAATTACATTTACGGTTGCTTTAAAACAATAATCCTAGACTGAATTGCTAAGCGCCTAACTTGCCAAGCGACCACGCTACCGGAACCCAGCCCTTTTGCGAGTGAAGCGAATGTTTTTTCTTTGGCAATAATAAATGTTTCGCCAAACAAACAAAAAAAGTATAAAGTAACATTAACAATAGCTTTCAAATCTTTATATATTGAGAGCTGCGTTGCCCGGCTTTGCCCGTTCTACCTTGAGAATAAAAATTGTGTCACGTGATATATATTCAACAATCAGGCTTAAGTAAAAGAAAAAAAAAACACCATGCAACATTACCCTTCCAAACAATGACGACAGATATTAAAATACTTTTAAGAAATTAAAATGCGAAAGATGGATTTTAAAAGCGTAACCATGGAAACACGAAATTAAATGCAAAATAAGGAAGGAAACAATGGATTCAAAAATCGTAACCGTGGAATAATCGCGAAAATGAAATGGTTGACAACCTGAATCAAAATGACATTTTTTGAATTTGATTTAAAAACGCTTGTAACTTTTTTTTCATTTGAAGATAGAAGCTAAGTTTTCGACCATAGGTCGAGAGAGATCTGGTGTAAAAAATGTCGCTTTTTAATGTCGCTGTGTCAAAAATAGAACTGTAGGACAATTCCTTCACTTTTTATTTATAGATTTAATGAAAAAAGTAGTGCCTAAATTTCAGCTAAGCCTAAAAAAGTTCGAGCTAAAAACACAAATTACTCCCGCCGTAATTAAGTTAGAGCATTGAAACAAATTGTTTTGAAGGCGAAAAATTCTACCCTTTTCAACGATATCTTATATAATTAAGAACTGAGCGTATGTACATATGTATCTATGTATGTCCAAGCTTTTTCTTCCGAACGACAGTGAACTGACCATCAAACCACGTATCGATGCATTCGTAATCTTCCCATCTTTATGTTTGGCTATTCAACATAATCCTCCGATAATAATTAGAGGATATCAATTAAAAACTATTAATCATGACACTTAGATTTCGACATAAAATCCCTATTTTTCAAAGTCTTTCCATCATTTAAATTATTATTCAGTGCTTCATCTCAACTTTCCGCAACAATGATTTTATTAAAATGTATCGCGTGAAGAAAATCATTGAAATGAATGATCTGTTGTCATTTTTTTCCCGAAATATAAAAAAGTAAAATTCTTGTTTTTTTTTTTTTTTTTGAGACTTTTCCTGTAATCAGGGGATTTAAAATGTTTACTTTTTGGGGTTTTTTCCACAATCTGCCACAAAATTTCACTGATTTTTTTTTTTGCTTTGGTTCAAGACTGTGTTGAACTCGCGTCATTTGACATAACTTTTATTTTCGAGATGTACCGTGCAAAGCCGGGCGACGCAGCTAGTATAATATTAATATGTGCGAGTAATTTTTTACTCCTATATTCGGGAATTTATGTGAACTTTGGGCCTAAATTGAAATAAAAAAAAAGTTCCGTTTAGAACTAAACGAGCCTACTTTCCCGTATCCCCATACTACTTTCTAGTACCTGATCAATATTCTCAAAAATAGCTAAAATAGCAAATCGTTTCAAACATATTTTTTAAATATTTTAAGCTGATTTCGAGGAATAAAATATTCCTGACTCATTTAAAAAATTCGATGCAAAAAAAAAAAAAGCAGCACCTTTTAAACAAGGCATCTAATACACTTTTTTCCATTAAAAAAATTTTTTTAACAGCTTTCAAAGCGAAAGAACAATAATTAAAGTTAATAAGCTCATTAAAATAAATACATCATATTAAAACAATCTTTTCTTTTCCCCCTGCTACCAAAAATAAATTTTAAATGAATTGATGCACTTACCAAAATAAATAAAAACAATAAAATATTAACTTAAAGAAATAATTTTCACTGTCAAAAAAAAAAAAAAAAAAAAAAAAAATCGTGTGGGCATATCTTTATGTAGAAACATAAATGACTTCGAGTTTATCCGCCGAAAACTGAATACATTAAATAAAATTTTAGCGTGAAAATAAAAACAAGTCATATCAACAATAATTATTTCACAGTTAAAACCTTAGCTGCGAAGTCAGAGTCGGAGTCAATCTCATTTTGAGATAAAGGAGTCGTAGTCGAATATCCAAGAATCGTAGTCAGTCATTTGTCCTCCGTGTAGAAATTTTTGCCAAAGCTACGAAGTCAGAGTCGAAGTCGGGGAGTCGGAGTGCGACTAGTAGCCGGGCACCGGAGTCGGAGTCGGAGTCAGGTGTCTCAAAATTCTCGTAGTCGAAGTCTGGAGTTTTTCGTCAAGAGCTATTTACAACAAAATTTGTTTGAAGTAAATCCGCCTTCAAGTACGGAATCTACATTGACTTTCAGTTTCCCCGTAGGCGCTACTGGTAAGAGATTTGAACTGTTCAAAATTGAAAAGAAAATTGTTCAAATCAAAAAGATATTTTATATACAAGTTCTTCATTAAAAGCTTTTTCCTACAAAGTTTGTTTGAAGCAAATTCGCCTCACAGTTTGGAATTGCCTTGAATTTCCCCGTAGGCGCTAATGTCAAGTTTTTTTCAACTGTTCAAAATTGAACAAAAAATAGTTCAAATCAAAAAATGAAATATAGGAATGAGGTGTCCTTTCCGAGATCTTTCGACCAAAAAAAAAATGTTCGTATCGGACTATTCACTCAAAAGTTGTTAGGGGGGACAGACAGACAGACAGACAGACAGACCTTTTTTCCCCATCTCAATACCCTACTTTTCAATTTTTAATTTTTCGATATTTATTTAATTATTTTATTTGTTTTTGACTTTTTTTTTGTTTTTCGCGATATTTTTAGGATGCATTAAGCCTTTTTTCATGCTTTTTTTCTTCTTTTTCTGAATTTTACTGGGAAAGTAGGCTAAAAAGAACTATTTATCGGATTTTTTGGAATTATAACCTATGTTACTCAGTAAGAAAGCACCTTTTATATAGTGAAGTAATTTTTCAAATAGGTGCAGTGGCTCCGGAGATTAACTCGAATATATAAACACACAAAAATCCGCCCTCTCTCTTTACAATATTAGTATAGATTTAATTTCGGATGCGAATGCTTTACATTATTTTTGCCATTATTTATTAAAACATTATAATTCGTTTTTTTTTTACAGTAAATATTATTTTTGACTATAGTAAAAAGTATTTATATTTATTGTACTTCGGTTTTTAAATTTTAACAACTCTAACAAAATTTACCTCTGCCGTTTATATATTGTTATAATACTGAGTTCGTTCATGCATTAAAGAAATCGATATTTTTTTATTACGAGGTACCTATATATTTTTGAATAGTCATAATAATTTGGAATAGGAAACCGATTTCATTACTTTCGAAGACAACTGTGTGAATACAATCGACATTCACTACGAAATAAAAATCGAATTTCTCGAGAAAGTTTTTATGCCAGAATATTCACCCATAATGTGATCTTGGAGGATTTTATCTATTTCACAAAATACCACATCGACGGAATTGAAGTAGCTATCAAAAAACGTGACTCTGATGTCTCTCAGAGGTTTTGCATACTGGGCTACGTGCATTTTGAGTTCGTGACTCTCTATAGATGTCAATATATTATTTCATAAAAATAACATTTCTGCATGTATATATGAAATTTTATGGTGATTCGATTTCAAATGTGAATACTACACATTAGTAGTTATTTAAAATATTTGTATTTAAGTGGGTATTTATCAATATTTTTACTTTGTAAATTTTGTAGAGTAATAATGGATCTTTGACTGTTGAAACAAATATTTGTGCACCCAAACCTGTTTTTGTGCGTTTTTTTCTTTTTTTGAGCAATCACGATTGTTTATTGTTCTCACTTGACAGTTTTGAATTCATATGATTTTATTTTCCCCCCGCCACCCTCTGTACCACCACCGTCGCGTCGGCCGGCCGTCTCACGATGCTGCTCCTCTAGCGAAAACTGTTTCCAGGTTGCGTCACTTACTTGCCTACACTTGCCTACATAAACATACTCACACACAAACACACCTACTCACACAAACACATACACACGCATACATGCAGACACCTACACAAACACAAACACATACACACACACCTACCCACACATACACATACCCCCCACATAAACACACTTAAACACAACTACCCCCCCACACACAAACACACATGCCTACACACACATACACATACCCCCACACACCCCACATACACACACGCCTACATACACACACACACTCGTGATTGCGAAAAACATAATTTGAATTCAAGATGTCAAAGTTCAAATTAATTATTTTTTTTCTTTTTTTTTTTTTTTTGGCGACCCTTTTGTGCGATTTTTTTCTGTGCGGAACATAAAAATTTCAATCAGATGGGACTCATGTGACGAAATTATTTATAAAACGAGTGGCGGAGGGGGGGGGGGGGGTGGAGGTAGTATCTTCAGGTCGACCACAAGGGCACCCAAATGTAAAGTCACTGTGACCTCCAATTTCACCTGACGATTCGGCAAACTTATCATCACTTGGTTTATTTTGACTTCCTTTAAAGAAGCAATTCCTAGTTATTTCGTAAGTTATTTGGGTTGTTTTCTACGTGAGACTTTTTTTTACGCTGCCCCTATCTACCGCATAAAAAGTATTTTTAACTGTGTTGCAAAAACTATTTTTTATAATTACTCGTGAAGTTTCGAACGATTAATTTTTATGCGATTTTTTTTAATGCGGTTCCTATCCACCGCATAAAAACGGGTTTGGTGTATTATATTTTTACTGTCATTAAATTTTGATCGAAAATACTTATATGAACTTTTACACTAAAAAATGCTTTAATAGTACTAAATGAAATTGTGTTAGGGCTCTTAATGAACTCTTGCTCGACCAAAAATTATTACCCTTTTTATATTCTAAAAGCAAAATTGATTGACACAAAGTACATTTTATCTGATTCCAAACACACAGACATTGAAAAATGCAGTTTAAATGTAAAATCAATAACTAATTAAAGACTCCACACTTACCGTTGCAGTTTCTAATGAAAAGTTGCATTCGTTCGCATAGGCGCTCAGACCATAGGTCAAAATTTTAGAAAAATAAATATAATTATCTTTTATATGTAATAAAAATGAATATTTCAACAGGCTTTCTTTTAAATCTAATTGTATTTTGATCCTTACATTAGATTTTTTTACATTAAGTTAAAAAGCAAGAATTGAGAAATTAAATATCAGAAAACAAGATTTTTTCTCCTTTACTTAAATAAACCATTAAATAAATTTCTTACTTTATGCTTAGTTTTGATTTATTGAAACGAACTGCTTCGAGTCCTGAGAAAATCCAATAAGTGTAAGAGAGTGGGACATTTCGCTTAAAAAACCAATACAACTCTATAAAAAATGGCTTTTTATATCAGAGTTATTAACCTTTTTTAAGTATATTACGTTTTTGGAGCGAATTTGATTGAATCAACTGCCTGGATTAAGTAATAAGAAGCGTCAAGTTTGAAATCGAAATAAATTTAAGCTTTACGCTTAGAAAATAAGTAGGAAAAATAAATGCTCAAATGTTTCTCGCTCTGATGTTAGCATAACATTAACTATATACAATTTAAACATTAATTTGAAACACTTATCAAAATAATCGTATTCCGAAGTTGCGAAATTAACTTTTGTCATTGTGGAAACACAATAGGGAAGTTTTCGATTTTTCAATTTTAATTTTGTATGATAGAGCATCAGGACACATCAAACTTCCTAGCATCAAGTTTTGATGTTAGGAACGAAGCTCAATATGACGAGCTTGAAACATGATTGATATAACGAACATCGTAATAGTCTAGTAAACGGATAAATACATTTTAAAACTTACCATACATACATACTTGTATGCATGTATAAAACAAAATCACCATATAAAACTTTTTAACATACACTTACATACAAACAAAACTTTTTAACATACATTTGGAGAAAATAAGCAATTAAAAAAAGATGTTTTTCGATGCAAATGAATAATAACCAGTAAAAATTGTGCTTTCTAATAACGAAAACTTGATAATGATGAAAATATGAAATGAAGCAATATCTTTAGCCCACATGATGAAATTGAAAAATGTTCTTCTGAAATACTACCTTATGCACTGATTAACCGTCATTTGATATTTATAACCAAATTTATAGCTTCTCTTGTATTTTTATGAAAATAATAAACGTTGAATGGAGGAATTTTTCTTTAGAAGTAGATGGTTTTCAATGTCTTAAAAACGTTGAAAAAAATCCTTTTCGTAATTCAAAAAGCGTAATTGAAGATGACATTTTTAGCAGAGCTCTTAAAATCTTTTAGCATTATTCTTTTTATTTATTGCATTACCACAAATTTATAGATTTAAGTGTTGTTGTTTCAAACTTATAATTGAGATTTTAAATTAAATTTGATGTTAAGATCGACCTTTTTTCTTTAGATAATTACCTTATTCAGCTTCAAAAACTTTGCTTTGTATTTTTCTTTCTTACTGCAGTGTCTCAAAATCTGATTTAGTTTTTGATGAGTTCTCTTACTAATGCGCCTAACGAAGTTTTCGAAGATTTTAGAAAAAAAAATAACAAAGCTTGTGTTACCAATTATTACCAACCATTAAAGGTGGGATTTAACAGAATATATTGCGACAGGCACCGCTTAGCATTTCATTTTGCTTCGTTCTAAAATTGAGAAAAATAAATTGTGTCTTACATAAAACCAGCTTCTTTTTTCTCTTTTTCTTTTTTTTACAAATTTAGAGTTGGCACGAAGAAAAAAAAAACTGCCTAAGTAAGGAAAACTATAGTTTTTTAAACTATTACGCTTATACTAATATAATTGATAGACGAAGTTATGGAAAATACTGTTAGTCCTGCTTAATCAGGTAACGGATAAACGAATACCCCGTTTATACGAATAAAACACCTGGAATCGAATATTTCCCCATAGACGCATTGTTAAATATCCCCGCTTAACCGAATTATTTCCCCGATAATTGAATTCCCGAACGAGACAGGTTCTCGTTGAGCGGGAAAAAGTTGTGTTCGTGTCTTCTCTTCACTGTTAAAAATTCAGGAAGATTTTCTGGTAATTGTTACTGTAAAATGGCGGACTTACATCATCGCTGATTTTTACGGTAATTTATACCTGAGAAATAAGCGATCCCATCGTTAATTGATTGCTATGGCCTACCGAGGAAACCGTAAAATTTTACAGTAACATTTGATTTTTACGGTAATAGTCCCCTCAACATGGATGCCAGTAACAATTACCGTACATTTTTCGGAATTTTTTTAACAGTGTTGGAGTTTTTTTCGAACATGTAGGACGCCTTTTGGTGTCCTGGTTCCCTTCCAACCACGGACCGGTAATTCGTGAGAACCCCTTCCCCTTTCATTTTTTCCAACTTTTCTTTGCTATCCTAAATCCTATCCGTTCGTTTTTTTCCGCTTGTTAAACTCAAAGGTGATGTACTAGTGACAATATTTACCTGATCATATGTATTATAATGTTTTAATGCTTGAATTCTAAAACTCTTATAACTCGTGTTTGCTCTGTGTATGTCTTGTAGGAAATAAACTTCTTTCCTTTTAAACCTTTGCATCTTCTTAATTTTTTTTTGGTGCTTTTAAAATGTTTTTTAGATGTAGATTTAGTTATTATTTTGGGGATATCAGGCGCCTGCAGTTTCCGTGCACTGAAACTAGGGTTTATGCACAAAATTGTGCATTTGCGGATTTATATTTAACTATGTCACTATACGATGTTGTTTTTAATGTTTGTCTTTTATGTCACGGCCAAAAACCAAATAACTAAAATTTCAATTCATGAATAATTCACCCTTTTCATAGCACGTCTATCATGACACTTACCTTATTTCTAAAATGTTTTAAAATTATCATTAGTTATTTTCCGTATAATAGCGATGGATTTATAATTATTACATTTTAAGACAAATGTGTTGTCAATTTAGAAAGATAGAAAAAAATTCCACGATTTATCAAATACCCCGTTTAATCGAATAATATTTCTCGGGACAGACGATATTCGATTAAACGGGACTGACAGTACTTTGAAACTTTTTCAGTTATAAATATTCAATTTGCAACTGAATTTGATTTGTAACTCGATTTGTAACTGTATTTTATGTTATTGTACTATATTATCCAAATATTTTTTACTTTGCCAATGATTCATAATATTGTAAACTTTTTTAGTATTACTGTTAATAGGTCGTACTGTTTTATTGTTTCGTAGAATCATTTTCAATATAATTTTTATTACTGCAGAATTGTGTAGTATCACTTTTTAAATAATTCTTATTACTGCAAAATTTTGTAGTATCACTTTGAACATGATTCGTAATTTTGCCCTGTTTTGTAGATTATCACTCTACCAATGGTTTATAATGCTGCATAAATGTATTTATCAAGCTCGTATAGTGGTTTAGGCTTCAGTAGTTCACAAACAGTGCATTTAAACATAATGAACTGTAGACAGGTTAAATAGCAAAAATAGCAAATTAGCTAATCAAACAAGACAATGTGAAACGTAGGATCGACATTTATTTCAGACTTGATTTCAAGAAAAAAATCGTTAAACAATCAATAAACCTAAAAAAAACCCGTAAAAACGAATTTTACTGTCCAACTGAATTCACTGGATGAACCGAAACATTTGTTACATTTTGAGAAAGGGAAAAAAACTGCATGCTACATGGGACAAATAGAAACTTGTTTGGAAAACAATAAAACAACATCGAATGTTATACAATTAAAAAAATAAAGAAAGAAACAAATAAAAATGTAAGAAAAATACTACTTAAAATGACTAAAACGGTAAGAGTTCAAAGAGATATATAAAAACACACTATAAAAATGGAAGCAAATCTGCAGAAAAATACAGAATGGCTTTAAGATGTTAAATTAGATAAAAATATTTTTTTAGAATGTAGAAAGATTTCTAAAACTCTAGATGTGACGAATCTGGACATTTTTGGAGAATTTCATAAGTGATTTGATTCAAAGCAGTGATGGACAATACAAGACTTATTTAAATGTTGTTTTTTCTTGTAATTTGTAAAATTCAAATCAGCATAAAAATTTGAAAAGAATTTGAGGCTGTTTAGGAAAATAATAACTATCGTCTGAACTAACTCCATATGCATCGAATTGGAAATGTTTTTGTTTGTTAGAAACAGCCGTCTACAGTGGTGGTAAAAAAAATGCATCACCCGCACCGCAAAGGAGAGGAATATCATCCCGACTGCATTCAACACACATTCAAGTATCCCGTATACCAGATAATTTGGGAATGTATTTCTGATCAAGGAGTTGGTGGGCTTCACTTTGTGCAAGAAACAGTAAACGCTCAGGTGTATATTGGCATTTTGGAGGAGAAATTGCTTCCTACTATCCGGAGAAATTGCTTCCTACTCAGTTCCAAACGTCACTTTCCAGGATGATTCTGCTCCTTGCCATAGGGAAAAACTGGTAAGTAACAATTTAAAACCTTTAACCTGCTATTAGACTTAAATTTTACTTAAATTTTTAATTAGACTTAAATAATTAGACATGGGTTAAGTAATTTTTTTTCTCTAAACTCCCACGCAGGTTCAAAGATGGAAAAAGGAGCATGGGGTCAGCAGTTTGTCTTAGCCGGGAAACAGCCCTGATCTAGTAAACAATTATCGGATTCCTTTTGTTAAATTTTTATTTCATAAGTTTTGCAGAATTTCACATACATTCATCGTTAATCGGTCGACCAGAACTTCTCCCATAATCCCATTGTTGTGAGAATGCGATGGTGATGCTTTGTTTTTATTACCAGCACTGTAGATATGCTTTACGAAATTTACAATGATATTTTTTTTTAATGTCATACATCATTTTTAAATATCGAACAGCTGCAATTTATTGATTTGTTACTAAACAACCTCCTTTAAATAACTCTTTGAACAATCAATTTTACAAAATTCACATTTATGGTGAATATTGGGAGTGCGACTTTTTTTCAGCCGGCTATTTTCAAAAATTTACTTCCGTAATGAGTGTTGTATTATGACTTTTTTTAGCTGTCCATTATCAAATATTGAGTTTTGAGAGGACCATTGGAATTATAACTTTTTTTTCAGTCGGCAATGGTGTCACATTTTGGAAAACACATTTGTTGCTGGTGTACAATACTAGTGCGATGTGTGGGGATTTTTCCAAATATTCATAAGCATTAAATTCAGTAACAAGCGATCTGTCCGAAGTAAGCATCGTCTGAAACAGTCATACTTTTACTTTAGTTAAGCAAAACATATTTTGCTGCTTAAAACTAATTTTAGTTCAAAATAAATTTTTCAGTCATATTTTTCGACAAGCTAAAAATAATTTTTACGACGCTAATGCCTTGCATTGGTTGCAACATAGCACTTTATTTAGTTAAAATAAATGAGTGATGTGATCACGCTTGGGGTATACATTTCTTAAAAATTTCCGTTTTGGGGAAAAGTAGAATCTTTGGTAAAAGTTAAAAAGCGTGTTTATTTTTCCCTTGTTCGCTTATGGACTTATTTTCTATTCCTGAAATGCATCAGAATTTGTCTCTAATCCCCTCTAGTGAAGCAAATTTGCGTCGTAGAAATTTCCTCGTAAATAAGAATTTATTTTTACGTAATTAAAAGGTAGTCTGGTATCTATATAACTGCTTTGAGAAAAAGCTTTTCTTTTAAATATAGTTCAAATCCTTTAATATTGTAAATATACGTGTTTGCTGCACTTATAAAATATAAAATTTAAAAGTACTTTTAATGTTTTTTTGTAAAAACATTAGAAAATCGAAAATTCCAGGATCAGATTAATTTTTCATTATGCACATTTCCCTGCATCAACTCTAATTGTGGATTTTTTGGGATAAGTAAGTTTAGGATACGATTTATTCGTGCATAGTTTCTGCGAAAAACGCCTAAGAACCCAACTGAACTGAGTAGTTAAGTTTCTATAAATCAGCCGGACCCGCGCAACTCGTGGCAGTCTTTAGAATTTTATCTCAGTATGTAGCAGTTTCAGTTTTAAGCAGTTTGATATTTCGCGCGAGTTCGTTTCCAGGTAATGAAATCTTCATGTTGGGTTCGTTATCTAACAAGTTTTGGATGCTATCTAACATTGTTGCTTATGAGTTATAATTAAGCTATTCTCAGTTAAAAGTTCAAGTTTTTGTACCAACGAAGGAATAGAAGGAATATCCGAAGACCGTAGTTCAAATAGTTTCATTGCCGCACGACTTTTGGAAAGCGTTGAAGAAGTTAAATGTATGGTAAGATTTTTTGAATTTAGAAACTTACTTTAACGCAAAAACAGTTTCAATAGAACTAGATATTATAAGATGCGCGCTATGAAAAGTACCCCTCTTATAGACAAACGGTTAATATAAACAGTTAAAATTAGTTCGTATCATAATCAAATGAAAATGCTTAAGGAACAATTTTCTAGTATGAAAAATAAATAAATAAAAACGATATTTATGATGTCTTTTCAAATGAGAAAAAGGATTAAAAGCAGTTGTAGTCCTGTTTGTTTGTTAAAAAAGTGATAATATTTTGTTAGAGATATTCAAAAATGTTCCATTAAAGTAGAAAAATAGTTCAGAGAACAGAAAACTCATTCTCAAATAAAAACTTATGTATGTATTGATGTTTTTCAAGCTATGCCAATTTTCATTTTATAAGCCAATATTCATATCATAAGACATTAAAAAATGTCTTATAGTCGATTTTGAGGAATCCAAAATTTAAATGCTATTATGATGTCACGTTGGTATTATTTTGAACTTAAATCGTGAATACAGTATGATATTTTACTTGAAATTGAGTTCAATACACAAAACATTCATAAAAACAATTTAAATGCAATAAAGATTAGATATTTAATGCATGAACATTTAAAATACTGGGCGACTGTTCTAAGTAGCATTTAAAATTATTTTACTGCAATATGACTTTTCGTAAATAGTGGGGGCCCATTAAAATATTACGAGGTTCCTTGATTGGTCAAAAAGGAATGGACACCGACTATTGATCCTTCTATTCTTGATTCTTCCGTCTATTCCTTGAAAAATGGTTGAACAGAGTTGCGTTTTAAAGTGAATTGAGTCTCAATAGTGACAACATTATTACAGTCATTTTAGCATTCTTTTGATATTCGTGTTATGAAAGAAAAAAAAAAAAAGAAAGAAAAATTTTAAAACATTTACTTCAGAAAAGCAACATCGGGCATAAATTATTTCTTGATTACATTCCATATGTAGTCAAGTCCATATAAATCGTTTTTTAAAAAAATATTTTTAATAAGTCTTTTCTCACAAGACTTCTTTTGCAAGCTAACAAGTAAAGATTTTGATTCCTTTGTAGTAAGCTCAAAAGCTTACATTTCACTTAATCTCTACTAATATCCTCTTAAATTAGAGCAATGCTTTTTGAATTATTAATCCTTTTTGATCTTCTTAACCTTTCGAAAGAATATATACATTTTAAGTCAAACTTTTTTTTTTTTTCAAGAAAAAAAATGAACATATATATATCCATTTCACGAGATTTCTACTTTAATTACTTCGGTTTGAAAAAAAAAAAGTATTATAAAATAACAATTACCAAACATTACTTTTTAATTCAGTCGCAATTCACCTTTATATTTTTGCACGAAGATGTGTGTATCTGGTATCAAACTAGAGTGATACATTTTTTCTTATCTTGGGATTAAATATAATTAGTTTATTTTCGATTATTTTTTTGTTTAAATAAAATAAAAAAACAGTTTTATTTTGTTTTCTTCTGACACACATTTCCAAAAGCTAGCATAGAACCGAAACAATAAAGTATGAAATCTATATATGAGAAAAAGAGCAAAGAAGCACTTTTGCCAATCTCGTTTACCCGTTTTATGTTTTTTTTTTTGTAAATTAATGTTGGTATGCTGCTGAATATACAATTACGCTAAAAATATACAAGAAATAATCACATTATTACTATTCAAAAAGTCAATTTGTTTCTTGCCCAAACAATCTAATCTATGACTTTTTGCTGAAATTGTTTTTTTAAATTCAACTTTGTATTATTTTTTATATAATACTCCATTTATCTTTTCTAGAATTTTAAGATTCACAAATACACGCAAATAAGAAACATCAATTAAAATTTACAAAACATTAAGCAAAATAAAATATCAGTTTAAGTCCTGTAGCATCGTCATAGCTGACTTTATCCCGCTGAATATACAAGAAACAATCCTATTATTTAGAATGCAATAAGAGAGATGAGTTTTCTTTGCCCAATAAATTTAATCGTAAGTAGAAAATTTCTTTGTTTTCCCATTAATTTATGCCTCATGAATTTTTGGGGAGTTTCCCGTGCTAATAAAAGTGATGAATAGCACGCTTTTATTCTCTAACGGGTAATTACGTTTCGCTGAAAATAAAAAAAAAAAGGTTTATTAGAATGCGGGCTGTGATAAAAACATTAACGACTTGGCATTGCAATTATGGTGTTGACCCCATTCATATTAATCAGGAACGAAAATGTAGTTGTCTGATTAAGAAAATTTCAAGGAACACACATTTTCCCATCACTGATTTAGCATTTTCTAAAGCTTTTCTTTTGTGCCTTTAAATATACGTATAAGATATTACGTGTTATTTCGTCACATTCTGTGTTACTTACCCTCCCCCCCCCAAAAAAAACGGAGTGATTTTAAAAGATGAGCTGCATTTTAAAAGAGACTAAACAAAAATGTCAATGCGTGTAGACTTTTACAGGGTGGCTACAAAATACTGTGACGGATAACGAATCGAGGTAAAACAGAAAATGGAAAATATAACCAACATGTTGAACATTATACACTCAGGAACGTTGAAAATAGCGTCCCAAGAAGGAAGCATTGGATTAAAGTGAAATTTAATGCATAGAATATTAGGATGAGAAATACAATTGATCCCAAAATCTAGACAATTAAACAAATACAGGCTAAGAAATTAGATAAATACAGTGAAACTTCAATAGCGCATTGGACCCCCTTTTACTGCAATACATGACGCAATACCGTTCGACATTGAGCTAATTAAACGTCTGATGTTGATCTGAGGCAGACGGACATCCAAATTACAAACAGCCACTTCTAAATCTTGAACAGAGTAGCACGGCGACATCTCGCGTTTCAGCTGATCCCATACATGCTCTATGGGGGACAATCTGGGGGAGCGTGCTGGCGATGGAAGGATCTCAAAAGAACGTAAGAAGTCTTGGGAAACTCCAGCTATGTGCGGGCGAGTATTATCTTGCTGGAAAGTTGCTCCTGGGAGGCCATTTAGGAACAGTCCTAGATGTGGTTTTAGAATGTCATTAACATAACGCTGCCCCGTTAAGTTTCCACGTACCACAACTAGAAGGGACCGGCTATCATAGGCTACTACCTCCGAGACCACTATGCCCGCTGTGCGGGTAGTGTGTCGCGCGATAGAATGGGTGGACTAGTACCTTTCTCCAGGGCGCCTCCACATCCGTGCGCGGATACCATCTGACCCTAAAACGAAACGGGAGTCATCACTGGGCACCACCTTTTGCCAATCAGTGACATTCCACATCGCTCTGACTTTGCACCATTAAAGACAGATTTGCCATAATTTTCCAGGCGAATCGTTCTCCGAACGATTCACCTGGGAGCAACACGGCTCGTCGATCAGCCTGCAGTTTTCATGCCGATGATCAAACCTCTCTCAAACTCGCTTAACTGTGAGAAACGTTTTCTAACTCGTCTACTGGGCATCCTTCGCTCATAAAGGTTCTTCGACAATCCGGATGTAATCGTAACATTTACAAATCTTAAATTATGCACTGGTTTATATAGCACCTTATTCCCGATTTCACCAATACTGTAGGGTAAACGGTCATGCGCATTGACACCAAACTTGGATCATTTGCATCAGATGTGACTCATTCTATATGCAAAATTTTGCTATTGAACCTATCTGTTCTTGGAGCGCTATTATCATTGTTCCTGAGTGTACATCAAAGTTTTACCATGAATAAATTTTATTCGAATCGGCCGCCATTTTTATGGATTACAGAGATTATCTCTTATGCCACTGCATTATTGCGGCACGAAACATCTTAAGAGGTAATTTGTCCCATTCACTCCGTGTGGAAGTTTTGAGAAAGTCCAAACTTCTGTGCTGATTAGCAATACTTTACACTCTTAAATCCCCAAATGCAAAAGTCTAAAGGATTAAAATCTGGTGAAAAAGGAGGTCAATCTTCTTGCTTGACAAACGTCGGGATATTGGCATGGAACCATTCCTAAGTTGTTTCGGATCGGTGGGACGGTGCAGAATCTTGCTCAAATATCCAATTCTTCTTGGGGTACTATCTCTCATGTATCCCAAATCATTTGGTAATAAGTGTGTAGCCAATACTTCCTGTTTGTATTATTCAGCAATGGTTTTCATCCCTTCATGAAATAACTTCGGAGGCAATTTTTCACTCTGTGACACTGCAGCCCAAACTATAACAGAATTTTTGTTTTTAAAAGTGTTTGAAAGTTTGAAAATTTTCAGGTATATCCTAAAAGGTTGCTGAATGTACAACATCACTTTTAGCTTTATAACTTGGCTCCGTACAAAACAGCTTATCATCACAGAAAATTATTCTGTCAACACGTTTGCTACTGTGCCGATTCAGCAATTTCCATCATCCTTGTAAACTTTTTACAATTTGTGCAGTACTCAAACCTTGAACTTTTTCTTTTCCGTTAAGGGCAAAACCTAGCTCTTAATTTATAATTTGTTGAATAGTTTACTCGCGTTCTGTTCTGAAGTCCTATTTTTTTTTGTTTGCAGAACGTGGTGATTTTCTTCGTATCTTTTCACAAATTCTTTTGATACAATATTTTTTACGAACGACGGGACCTTGGTCGATCTATACAGCTATTAGTCTTCAATAATTTATTTCTAGTCCTATATATAAACGTCCTAGTCAAACTGAAGCATCTTAATTCCTTTAATATTCCACCTGTAGATAATCCGCGATCAAAAAGCTGTTTAACCATTAAGCTTTTGGCTTCCATCTTTAAAAATATTCTAATTTTTTTGCCTAACAAGAATTGTCTACTTTTACCAAAATTTGCCAATCACAGAAATCGATACAGAAATTGTTTTTCTAAAAAAAAAAAATAACTCTTTTTTTTTGGAGGAGTGTTACAGAATTTATTAGCCACTCTGTAAAAAATTGTATATTACAATACGATGCATAAATTAGACATAATTTTTGAGCAATAAATCTAATTACAAAACATTAATTTGGAATATGAGTAACAAAACTTCTTTTCATTTGTTTAAACTTTTTAAGTATTGTTTCTCTCCGAAGTTAGACATTGCAGAAAAGCTTTCCGATTTTTTTTTTTAATATTAAAAAAGTATAATTATGCTGATGACCCTATTCATATGAATTGCTTGTGTGCGGTTCTCTTTCCTTCAACCTTTTACTGTCAAATAGCATCTTTTAGTGAGAAAACTAACCTTTTTAAACATAAAATTGTTACATATTAATTTTGTATTCATATAGAGTGTTTCGAGAATTAGAAAAAAAAAAATCGAAATTTAATTTTGTACGCTATATTGAACGAATGACTCAGTGTGAACGTACAATGGCTACTACAACAGAAGGAGTCCAATGTTGGGCTATTATTCAAAAGACCGTCGATTGCATTACAATCGAACCTGCTTAGTGGAATAGCCATTTTGCCACGAAAAGATATTCTAATAAACGATTTATTTCGTTTATCGGGATAAAAATACCACATTACATTGGTTTGGTACATTGAAAATGAATTATATTAAGCGGGATATTTCATTAACCGATATTCTAATAAGCGGGTTCGGCAGTTATATAATTTAAAATCATTTGTAAACATTTATACAGCAGAGTTAGTAATAACAGTGTTTTAAACTTTTCAGCCTAAACTACAAAAGCTACTTGAAAACAGCGTTAAAGAGCTTCCTTTTCCTTTTTATAGGTAGTTTGTTAGTTACACCAAGAAATGACTGTTTTTGCAGTGCAATGTTGGTCGAATAAAAATTAAATACGCTCATTGACAGGGAAAAAAAGAAAACCGAACAGCTTAAAAGTTTTAAATGGGACCCACTTGCAGAGCTCAAACAGATACGAAGAAAATGGTGAATACAAAAAACATACTTGCTTGTATTTGTATATGATGCAAAAACCAAATGAAAGAACAAATGGATATAGAATAGGAATTAATATTTTCCTTTTCGGATTAGTTAGAAATTAATACTTCCTTAAGTATGCTTCATTTTGTATGACACAAAACGGAGATATTCTTAGCTTATTCAAAATACATAATGCAATTTGGGGATATAGTTTATGTGGGTTATATATATATATTTAACTGCAGGCGTAATCAGGAGACATCAAAATAAAAATTGGAGTAATATAAAGAAAAAATCTAATAATTTATTATTAAAAAAATATCGCGATATTTTTTCAAACATTGCAGTTGCATCCTTACTTTTATATTTCGACTTTTATTTATAAATAATTTTGATTGAAATGTAGGTTTCGCCACTAGTCATTGAAATATTTAGCAATTAAAAAAAACAACAAATTATTCTTTAAAACCTGAAAACAATTGCATTTGTGCATCTCCTATGAACATTGTAGCCACATATGAACCATCCATTTACACAAAATCTTCAAAATCCGTTTTCAAAAAACTTCACATACTAGTTATATACGTCACCATTTAATTGTCGTGTAGATAAAAATTGCCTACACTCTACAACATAGCGTACGGTTCTTAAAGGGTTAAATATCAGTGTTATTAAGGGAAGTCAGTACCCTAAATACTTTTAAAAAATTGATTTTTGATTTTTATATATTTTGAAACTCCATTTCAATACCTTTTTAATGATACAAACTTCTTGATCGTGCTCATATTAGAAGTAAGTTAATATAAGCTTTAAAAAATGTAAACCTATTTTGATGAGGTATGATTTTCCCCTTTAAATTGCAATATCTCGAAATGGAATTTTTGAAACTGAATATTCCCTTTTCTCAGAAACCAAATTGTGTTAGGCTTTGAAACTTTTACCACCTATTCCATACATCTAATTGCATTTACTGAAGTAAATTTTTTCTCATATTTTTCTCTCAAAATATTTTTATAGAGCTAATTTCGTGTTGCAAAATGGCATTTTTTGAAAAAACTACAGTGACTTACACATTTGAATTTTTTTAAACAAAACTAAGCTTTCTTTCAGTAAAATTTTACTTCACAATAGAGAAACGAGTCTACTTAAGCTACAGAAAAAATTTCATAAATGTATCTTGAATAGATTTTCAGAAAAAGGTACATGGAACTATGCAAATTAACATTGATGGTATGGAGGTACTGACTCCCCTTAAATACATTTGATAACTGAAATGTAATACTTGAGTAATAAAATATAAAAGTTTTTTTTTCTTAACTTCAAAATATCAGGACTTTTCGTGTCTTAAGTAATATTATTAGTAGTAGTCCACCCTACAGTGAACTGATAGATTCGTAGGTATACCAAGGGAGACGTTTATTTTATACCTATTATTAAGAGAAATTTTCCTCCCGAAAGAAATGCTCTGGCTGACAGCACCGATTATTATCTTGTAGATGACCATAATGTGTCGCGAAAAATCTCAGAGGTATTATTAGAGATACGACAACGAATGTTGTCCATTCTCTTTCTCATTCTGGTTATTTCTTTTAGCATCTTCAAGTCATAGATAATAGGTTTCTTTTCCTGTTTGTATTATTCTATGATGCTCCCAAAATTACGTAATTGTTATGGGTCACCTGAGCTGAAAAGAAATTGCATTAAATAAAATGAGAAATGTCTTAAATTAAATGAATTAAATGAATTCAATTTTTTCCATTAAGTAAAACACAGAAAAATCCAGTATTTAGATTTTACATGAGCTAAATACCATTGGATAATGAATTGAACTAGCAATCAAAAATGGCAAATATGAAATGGGTATTGGTTGTGAAGAAATA
Source organism: Uloborus diversus (assembly GCF_026930045.1). Lineage (NCBI taxonomy): Eukaryota > Metazoa > Arthropoda > Arachnida > Araneae > Uloboridae > Uloborus > Uloborus diversus. Next base: position 34,270,880 of record NC_072732.1, read on the forward strand.
TTTGCGTTTTCATTCATTTTACATAGCCGTAATTTTAAATTGGGAGAAAAGATTTATGCTTTAGATATTAGTAAATAGATGCATTATATTTTTCTTTTAATTGGCGACATTAATATCGAATATTATGTGGGAATTACGAAACTTCATTCAACATCGTTCATGCAATTGTTCATTACTTACGTATTACTGAAGCTGCCGTGATTTGCTGTCCGAGTCACCATCTAAATTCACGTATTAGGGCTCTGAGTTTGAATCAGTCTTTTCGAAATTTGCAATGTATGCAATGTTGCAAAGTATTTGGCATTTATTTCAGCATCTGTTCTAAAGACTTTGCTTGCTCAAAGTTTTACCTGAATCTTAGCATTACATTTTGAGATGTAGCATTTAGATTTAAGGGAAAAAAGTACTCATTTCTAACATTAAGTTTTATGGAGTCAAAAATAAATTAGCACTTGACTTCTTCTGTTGAGGGTCACCAGTAAACATGGTTTTATTTCAAATCTTACATTACTTCGTTAAATGTAAAGTAGGTGGCATGATCAACATTAAGTGGTGATCTCTATCTGAATACGTAAAGCAAGGATTTAAACAAGACGCAAAAAGACTTGAGCTTACCCCTTTTTTTTGGTACCAATCACTCAAAGGTGCAATTGAATGCGTTTTCAGCTCACAGTGGCTGCTACGTCTCAAGAAGTAGTAATAAAAGGAATAAAAATAATACTGGTATGCAAGTGAACCTCAGTATGAAAGGGTATTGATTTTATTTAGTAACAGTCACTCCAAAGGGCATACTACTAGTTAACCTTTATATAAAGAACATTCCAATGAGGGGTAGAGAATAAATTTTCAAGAGGGGCAACAATCATAGTTTAGAAATAAGGGTGCCATTTAGTTGAACTGAAAGATAGTTTACATGATCTTAAAGTTATTGTATTTTTAGAATGAATCGTAAAGTTTTACGAAACAACAAATGATTTATGTCAACACGAGCATAAAAATTGTCATGCGCTTTATTGCTATTTTGTCCATATTGTTGTCAATGAGTTTTCCTTCTCAAAAAAATAAATTCTTAATTCATCTCTCTTAATGAGTCCAAGTATGTGGTTTTGAAACATATTTCTGCACTGAATTAAGTAATTAATTTAATGTATGTTGGAGGGCTCTACGCACCAAAAAGAAAAGAAGAAAATAATAATAATAATGAAACAGACATTTTCTTTTTAATATAAGTACATTGCGTTTCAGAAAATAATTATTTTTTTATGTATTTGTTATCGATCTAATTTTTTGCGTTGATAATTAATTTTCCTAGAATAACTATATTCAGTTTACTTTAACTCTATCTTCCTTATTTTCTTACTTTTGTTTTTATAGAAAATTTCGATAGAATTTACTTTATAGAGTTTGTTAATGAAACTCATCAATTGTCCTCAAAAAATCGCTTTCAGAAAAGCTTTCAGTCTATTCAAACAACTCAAAAGAATATCACAAAAACAAGTGTCAAAACTTAAAATTGCATGCAGCAAAATTCAGAACTCTGATTGATTTACATTTTTGCTTTCTTTTCTCTGAGTTCATGTGCACGTTTTGATTTTACCTACCAACAGTCTCACTGCAATTCCTCGCTTTTCCTCATGCTAAAAATGATAAACGATCAACTATTAATATGACATGTAATTACCTTCTACTGGAAGAAAAGAATATTTACCGAAACAGAAATATACGACCATCTAAAGAGTTTTGAACGCTTCATGATTAATGACTTTAGATTTAACATCCCTTATTAGTAAGGCAATAAATAATAATAAACAGTCTGGGTTAATTTTTTCAAACACATGTAATGACGGTATTTTCTTTAATGGAGATGCATAACTTTTAGGCTTTTTTTTTAGGCTCAAAAATGAAGAATTTTGGACGTTAGTTATAAGAGGTCTTTAATTGCATTGTTTTCTTTGTTTTTATAATGAAGATTATGTTACTAAATATATCAAAGGCGAACAATGAATTTCATCAATACTATTTGAAACTGAACTATTATTCTATCCAATTAAAACTATAGATGCTTTAATAGAAATACAGTGAAACCCCGATTTTACGTTTTTCAATGAACTGGGTAAAAACGTAAAATACGGGAAAAAACATAGCAGCTAAACTGATGACGGGACCATTGGAAAAACGTTAAATGAGGGAAAATGTAAATTCGGGAGACGTAAAATAGGGGTTTCGCTGTAGTGAAAAAATTACATCGGTAACTTTGTTCATGTAGAATTAGATGCAAAATAATAGAATGTTTGGCCATTTAAAATATTTGGCTTACGGGTGTGACGACAGATTAGAACAAGTGCTATTGGCTGCGTCAACAAATATTTTTTTTTTTTTTTTTTTGAAATTTCTACTCGCTATTTTCAAATTCATGAAACAAGTAGCCGTAGTAGTTTCTGATAGCTAAATTTCTGTGGTAAAAAAATGTTCACCTACTAGACAATAAAAAATGATTTATTGCCTGGAATCCTACAAATAATTTTCATAAGTATAACTGCAGTTACTTTACTGCAATATTCTATTGAGTTCATAAAAATTAAGCAAGTTATAAAATGTTAAACTTGTTATTTCAAAATGGGTCCTCAAACAAGCAGATACTGACAAAGGTTCTCCATTCTCTTTAAATTCAACTACTTGCTTTTTTTTGTTAAATAGTTTGACTAGAAAGTGCGCAAGCAGTTGGTTAGTTTTAAAACATATATGGTACAGTTACAGTGAGGTATATCAAGCATTGCTCGTTTTATATTTTGCTGCTTTTAATGATTGGAGTAATTCCTGATCATGTTCGTTCCTTGTTGTAAATATGGTCACGAAAAAAAAAAAATGAGTTCGTAATTTTTGTTTCAGATGATAGTTCATTTTTTATATTTGCAAACACTATTAACATACTAATAATGCTAAAAATATTTTTAAAAAAGAAACAAAAAATTTAGGATTAGAACTTTTTTTTTATATTAAGAGACTTTTTGTTGAGTTTTTTTCCCTTCAGGACCAATTCAGGACGAGTTTAATCAAAGATACTTGATTTTTACCAGAAATAGATGGAAGCCAGTGAAATCTCGATACTCTGCCTAGAAATGACCCGTGACATGTCATGTTTTTCATGCAATGTAAAAAAAGTCCAGTTTAATTTTAAAAAAAAGAAAAAATAAATAAATTAAGCTGAAAAAAAAGAAAATTTCAGCCATGTTCTAGGATTTACTAGTATCGGATCTACTTCAGTAATGCTTGAAACTGCCTTTCTCTGTAGGAGGAGAGCAAGCTGTCCAGATGATTTATTGATATCTATTGCGTTGCGTTGAATCAACATTTTAAAACAAAGTAATGATTGAG